>NW_027282029.1:102500-132096 GCF_046629955.1 Centroberyx affinis | reverse complement strand
GGAATGAAGTTGGTTAAAAAGTGTAACACAGCATGAGGTGGGAATCTAATGTTTAATGGTTGCTAATAAAGAGTTTTAAAAGGCTGCCCCAAAAAGGGCTAAACACTTGATAAAACACAAGAGTTAAGTAGTAAAACATCACACATACACCTATAACTAAATTACACCTTTCCTATTGACCTTATATTCTCACGGCAGACATTTTGAATACTCAGGTACTAAACTGTACCGGAGGACTGAGTTCAGCCCAGCTCTGTCCTACTGTTGTGCACCAAGATACATCATACAAACATTTAGCATTTCACAGATTCCCCGCTGAAAAACATACTTGGTATTTGAAATTTACAGAGCTCAGGAATCCAGAGGGATATGTTTACATTTTAATATATTTGGTCAGCTGCTAGAGTAGCCTAGGTAGCTAGCTAGTAGCTTTCTAACTAGCTAGTAAGCTAGCTATGTTCCCTGCTAAATTCTAAAACTTGTTGTGGTTGTTCTTGAGATTGCTACCTAATTTGGTAACTGTTTATTGTTTTAAATACAGGTTTATCTGTACTTTGTAATGCTACTTATATGGCAATCTTCCAGGTACAGTTTTCCTACCCCAAGTGTTAAAAATGGCCGCCATGTGAGTAAGGTCAATAAGCAGCTGTAACAGTCTGCTAAACTATACATTAGCATCAGTGTCCCTAGCTTTGGAAATGAAGGGTTCCTCCACAGAGATATTTCTCAGGTCCCCTTCCTACTAATTCCTTATTTGACCTCTGCTACCTCTCTCTGCAGAGCTTTGTCCCAGTGGCTCTGCTCCCTAAATATAATAATTACACCTACGTACAGGATGATAAATGTACTGATGTGGTGGGAGTAAACCCCGCAGCAGCGAGTGGTCTTGTTAAATGGATCTTTGCCAAGACAGGGGAACGCCCTCTAACCAGGACATTAGGGCTTTCTAGTTCATTATTTCTCTGTAGAACACCGCAAAAAAAATGCAATGCCGGACATATTTTACCAAAATACATGACACAAACTCAATAAAAGTGTTTCTTTCTTTCTCTCTACTGTCTCACTACTGCAAGCTGAACTCTGGGTTGTTTATGTTTTTTAATCACACATCGCGAATGAGCCAACCTCTTGAAATTCAAGCCCACCAAGTGTTGTGTCACATAACATAAAAAAAAAAGCTGTTAATGTAAAGAAAAATGAAGAATATAAAGGAATTAATCTATAGGTTTTAATAAGAGAGCTCCAGAAAGAGCCAGCTGCTCGCTCTCCCTCTCTCTCATTAAAATGTGAATATGCTTTGGCATCGCAGGAAAACACACTGTCTTTTACTGATGCGACAATGCACTGCAAACCATAACAATATCAGTCACTACATTACAGTATGTCTATATATGTAGTGCAGAGACAATGATTCCCCTGTTTTATCACAGTTCTAAGTGAAACGTAAAGCTAAACCTAATGCAGTTTAATCTTCCTATAACTTTTCTCTACATCTGGTACCATAAGGAGTCTAGGAATCATATTGCTAATCAGGAGATATCATTCTCTCAACAGTGTTTTTAAGAGTTTTCTTCCAAAATGAGATATTCACTATTTGAAAATGTGACAAAAACGATTGTTTGCATGAAAGAAAAACTCACTATTATTAATAAAGGTGCTATATATAGCATTTTAAAGCCTCAACATATCATTGTCAAATTAATTGTGATACCTTGGTACAATTACCATAGACCAATGAGACCATGGTGGAGACGACTGGTAACTTCTATCTTACACCAGTGGTATTTTTAGTGCTAGTATTCCTCTAAATTAAGACCACATTTCCCATAAACCCTGTTGCATGAACCCCTTCCTTTACTTGAGATTTGAGGCACTCTGTCTTACTATGCCGCCTGGCTCTCTCTTTCTCTGTTGGTCTCTCTCCATTTTAATCAACATTGTGTCTTGGCTTTCACTGAATGAGCTGCCCAGAGATATTTCTCACTGCTTTTGAAGAACCCATCCCTCCATCTGTGGTCCAAATACATCAGGTGCTGTTCCCACCGTGGCCCTGATGTCAAATTCCATGACTTTCCCATGACTTTCCATAACCAAGTCGGAGCATTTCAATGACCTATGTCTTTTTTTTTCCTTCCTGGTTTTCTAAAGGGGTGAACGGTCCGGTTCCCACTCCAGTTGGGCTGAAAACCATCTAATGCAACAAACGTATGAAACAAGTTGAAAATATATTCTGCTGTATTCCTGTGCTTTGACCTGTTTGTCAAATTCCCTGAGAATTTCTCGAATTTCCTGACTTCCATGACCAGCGGGAATCCTGAACTGGGGAGTGCTAGACATTTGCTGTTCATCGCCACCCTAAATGTCCGCAAATCATGGCATTCTTCTGAAGAGGGATTTGCTTTTTGTTTTATAAATCTGCCCTAAACTGTCGCCACACTATGTCCATTATCCAAGGTTTGGGCCGGGGCAGGGGTTGTGGGGGAATTGGCAGCTGACAGCCTCACCTGCGGGCTAATGCATTGGACAGAAAGCTAATGGCTTTGGCTGAGCACTAAACATACCACTTACTAGCACTACTGACAAATAATGCAAGGTCACCATGTCTATAACTGGCACCCCACCCACACTCGTACGCACCGGGTCTGCGTACAAGTCGGTAGCAGGAGGAGTTGAGCTCTTGTTTGGGGTGGAGAGGAGGTTTTATTTTGATTACTTTTCCCTGGGAGGAAATTCTCTTCATGTGGCTTTACCCCACATAGATCTGCACTACCATTCATTCCTAAGTCATACAATTAACAGTATAAAATTTCAATATCAAGACTCGATCCCAGCGTCATGTCTCTGAGACAAACATACCCACCACAATTACAACGTTGAACACTCACATCCTAATTACCCTTGTTAAGCAATTGAGAAAATTGAGGGAGAAAAAGTCATTCCTTAACATTTGGACATTCTTTGTATAACTCCAAAGACGGGGAGCCATAATTAGTGCTAATTAGTACTCATTTGCATGTCTGTGATAAGGCCCAGCATGGCCGCAGTGTGAGTTCTCCGCTAGGGCCTTTATCTAGCAACATGGTGCCTCGTTGTTCGTGCTATGGCAGTCTACATGCCGTATTGGAGATATACAGAACATGGATCAGCTCTACTTTGATCAGACATTGTCTGTGTGGGACATATGCTTCATGTCATATGGGAAAGATGGTAGATATGAGTTTCCTACAAGAAAATACCATTCACCACTGGGTTCAGCTGGTAGATGCTGCTAGGAAATACTGTTCACTCAGCTTTCAGATGGTAAATACTACTAGGAAATACTGTTCACTCAGCTTTCACATGGTAAATACTACTAGAAAATACTGCTCACCTCAGCTTTCAGATGTAAATACTACTAGAAAATACGGTTCACCTCAGCCTTCAGATGTAAATACTACTAGAAAATACTGTTCACCTCAGCTTTCAGATGGTAAATACTACTTGGGAACTGGGGTTCAGCAATGGATCCTGATTTCTCTGACTTCCTGAAATCACCAACAATGAAATACCTGTAGTCAAGTAATATATTCATAACAAATACAATGAACAAAATGTGACTACTTGCTGGATTTTTTAGCTTATGGTGGTGTTATGTGGTGCTTTGCAATGTTTGGTTTGCTGTAAAGATTCACTCAAATGTATAACCACTAAGATCATGTGTGTTAAGTGTGAAAAAGCTGACCAGGAGGAACCAAAGTGTACAGAAAAACTACAATCGTGGTGGCTTGACGGCTTCAAACAAGTTCAAATGCATGAACACTTTCTAAGTTGTTGCTTTTAAATATCAATTATTCCCACATGACGTGAAATGGCGCAATACAATATAAGTTAACTCAGAAAAGTCGAATACCTATCTGTGCTGAGGTCGGCTTGAGAAGGCTAATGGGCACCTTGTCATATTCTATCTTGTCGAAAACACCATCAAGGTTTTTCAGCCTTCATCTGTATTTGCTCAGGAAGGTTGACTGAGCAGCTGACGGAGCCGAGGGTTGACTGCTCTATTTCAGCAACATCCTGCTTCAAATTGACACATATTCACACCTAGAAGCTGCCACAGTCAGCTACTGTAAAAAAAACCCCACAAACAAACACATATTCTAGTAAAAGAAAGCAAATCAACAGTAAACATGTCATTTCCTCAAAATGGTGGAAAGTCCAATATGGTGCACATTGATGGTGCTGGAGGCAAATTTGTAGAGCAGGGACAGCTGGATATGTGCAGGAAATTTCATGTTATTCCAATTTGTGGTGTTGGAAATATGACTGGTTATTAAAATGTTGAACTTCGACTTGGAAGTGTAGCGCCACCCTTGGGACGAGTGTAAATTTCAAAAACACTGGAATGCAGTGGGGAGATCATTCCCCCAAGTTTCAACAAAATCCATCCAAAATCTAGTACTTTCACTTCTACTTGATTGATTGATTGATAATTTTTATGTCGAACATGTAAAACATAAAAAAACAGAACAAGAATAACAATAAGATGAAATAAACAATAAACCTATACAACAAACTCAATAAACAAATTCTCATAAACAACACAAATTAAATATTACATGTTCGAAAAGGAGTAGGAAGAAGTATACACTTATTTTTTTCCTACCCTTTTCTCAACTACTCATCCATAAACTATATATATATCCATAAACTATATATATACAGTGCTGTGCAAAAGTCTTAGGCACCCTAGATTTTTTATATACATTTCTTAGAAGGCTTAGATGTTTATTTGTTTTCTGCATTAGTGTGTCAGTAGACTGCTGTTTATTGTAAATTTTTGATATTCAGAAACTTTTCATTTCATTAGTTTTGAAAGTATCTTCGCTTTATGGATTTCTTTGGCATATGCCTAAGACTTTTGCACAGTACTGTATATACAATTTATAACCAACTATCCCAATTCTATGTACAACCCAATACAATTAATAAACAACTATCTAGAGCTGCAACAATTAATCGATTAATCGATTAGTTGTCAACTATTAAATTAATCGACAACTATTTTGATAATCGGTTTGAGTAATTTTTAAGAAAAATAAGTCAAAATTCTCTGATTCCGGCTTCTTTAATGTGAATATTTTCTGGTTTCTTTCCTCCTCTATGACAGTAAACTGAATATCTTTGGGTTGGGGACAAAACAAGACATTTGAGGACGTCATCTTGGGCTTTGGGAAACACTGATCCACATTTTTCACCATTTTCTGACATTTTATAGACCAAACAACTAATCGAGTAATCGAGAAAATAATCGACAGATTAATCGACAAGGAAAATAATCGTTAGTTGCAGCCCTACAACTATCCCAATTCTATGTACAACCCAATACAATTAATAAACAACTGTCCCAATTCTAAGTTCAACCCAAATATCCACCCGATGTCAATAAAATAAAACTAAACCTTTAACCCAACCCTTCCTCATCCATATACCTCTTAAAAATATTATACTTGACTAAAATCAGCAAGATAACAGTACTTCTACTTGAGTAGGACATTCTCCTACTGTGAATGACTATGAATGAAGTTGTATGCCAGTGTCCTTTAAGCCAGCTAAAGGAGGGAAAACAGGGGAAAAGGCACAGGGGGACACAGCAAGGCCTGGCTGAGGACAACAGCAGCAGCCGGCCCTCAGGGTTTTCGGGGCGTCTCTCTGCCAGTCAAGACCTTAATGAAGCTGTGGCCGCCAGAGCAGTCCGCCGCCGGGCCGGATTTATTATCAGGGACAGGACCTTAGCGGGCATGTTAATATTAAACAAGGGGGAAGTGTGGAAAAGGCAAAAAAAGGAGAGGTTAAGAGAGAGGGGCCAGAGGCATGGCAGGCCGCCATCACTGAGACACAGAGGCCACACAGAATGTAGAGATAAGGTCCTACTACTACCCTCTTTAATGCCCTCTCTACCCCCCAGTCTAGCTTTCTCTTCGTCTATCTTCCCCTTCCTTTTCTGTACAGACCCTCCTCTCCCTCTCTCTCTCTCTCTTTCGTTTTCATCACCCCTCCCTTTCCTGTTGATTGAACATCCAAAACAAATTAGATTTGTCCTGATCTCTCCAGCTGGCAAGATTGGGTGGCAGTCACTTTGATACAAGGACCTTTCCATGTAGCAGTGTGTGTGTATGTGTGTGCGTGTGTGTGTGTAAGAGAGAGAGAGAGAGAGAGGGAGAAAGAGAGCGTTCCAGAGAGCATGATAAATAGATTAAAATGTCCCGTCAGGTCCCTGGCCAGCATGTATTTTGTAAAAAGAAGACCTCTGTCTTTATCCCACCTTCTGCTCTTTGTAAAGCTTAGCGGGATAATCGTAATTATAATCTTTTTTTTTTTTTTTCATTGTCTTTCACAACACCCTGCTGACATTGTAGTGAAAACGTTTCTGTATTAGCACTTCAGTTAATCCATGATTTACTAGACTGTCTAATTTTTAAGTAACCTAACAATGGCTTGTTAGAAATGCTAGCATTTGTCTCTGATACCAATAGATAGTGCAAGTGTAAATAAAAGAAAATAATTGACAATAGCCATTGCCAATAAAAGAGTGAGAGCCTCTCTCAACATGGAACAGCTTGCATATGCTGCACTGAAACAATGCAATTCTTATGCTCTTATACTTGTAACCAAGGCCAGACAAACACCACTCGCTATTGAGTATTTATGTAAAAAAAAAAAAAAAAAAAAAAAAGGTTTAAGATACATGGAAAAATTGAAATAAGTACAATATGTATAATATAACATAATATAATATAATATAATATAGTAGCTTATTATTACAAAGTGGGTGGGTGGGGTGATCTGATGAAGGAAAATAACATAACACAACATAGCATAGCATAGCATAGCATAACATAACATAACATAACATAACATAGCATAGCATACCATGCCATAACATAACATAACATAACATAACAGCATAACATACACATAACCTAACATAACAAACATAGCATAGCATAGCATAGCATAGCATAACATAGCACATAGCATAGCATAACATAGCATAACTTAGCATAGCATAGCATAACATAGACATAACATAAACATTAACATAACATAACATAGCAAAGCATAACATAACGTGATGACATGACATGACATGACATAACATAGACATTAACATAAACATAAACATAAACATAAACATAAACATTAACATAGCATAGCATAACATAACATAACATAACATGACATGACATGACATGACAGCATAACATAGCATGACATAACATAACATAACATAAAATAACATAACATCTGCCATTTGGTGAATGCCTTTATCTAAAGTACTTTATATTAAGCAGGGCGTCCCCAGTTGGAATTGAACCCCTAACCCTGGCAGTGTTATTCCCTTGCTCTACCCATTGAAGCTACACAGGACCACCAAATAACAGACTAAAATCCAAAATGTCAGAGTATTCCTCCAACAAGGCACACACAGATACCTTCCTGAAGAGGAAAATGGCAGCACACACTCTTCGCAGTCAGCAGTGTGTAGTTAACCAGCAGAAGTGTGTTGCGTGTGTGGTTTTATCAGCGCCACCCAGCTCTCTAATCCCCAGCAGTACATTGAGCCTTTTCAGACACCAACACATGCAGGGAATACTAATCCAATGCAGTGGCCTGCACTTGCCACACACACACACCAAACACACCCTGCTGCCACATGTTATGATCGGCTGACCAACTGCTACATGGGTGTTGGTTCAGTGGCCTTATCATGGCATATCCCTTCTTCATACTGGTCCAAACTGGAGATTCCAGTGAATATCAAGGCCTTTGGAGCTTATAGTGGGGAAAGGGCGGGTTGCTTTCACTTTGATTTATCCATGAAACTGTAGCAGTAGTTGGGATTAATGGGCATCAGTAGAAAGTTAGCACAGTTTCCTCTTGCTTAGGCCAGGATCGTACTTAAAGAGTACCTAAATTGAACTGGCCATCTGCTATTGGCTGATCTTTGGTGCCAGGTGATGTCACCACCTGTTGTACTCTATAGAAGGTGACATCACTTGGCACCAAAGACCAGCCAATAGCAGAAGGCCAGTTTAGCACCCTACTTTTCACCATTAGATGTCAAGCTTCACCGCAGATTTATAGAAGGTGTCATCACTTGGCACCAAAGACCAGCCAATAGCAGAAGGCCAGTTTAGCACCCTACTTTTCACCATTAGATGTCAGGCTTCACCACAGTTTTGGGGTTTACTTACTCTTTAAAGAATAACTAAGCCCCACCCAAATCTATAGAGTACAACAGGTGGTGACATCACCTGGCACAAAGACCAGCCAATAGCAGATGGCCAGTTCTGTACCCTACTTTTCACCATTAGATGTCAGGCTTCACCACAGATTTGGGTTTGGGGTTTAGTTACTCTTTAAAGGTGCACAACACAACTTCACACTTTGGCGGCCCCAAGTGGCAGCGGGAGAGAACTGTTTGAATTTTGGAAGGTTTGAAGTACTTCATTACCCACAAATCAAGTAAGGTTATGTCAGCAAAGGGCACACTCCTTGTACCTACATGTATTCTTAGTGGCTGGTAGAAGAGGGGATGGTAAAATATATATTTTTGCAGCAGCATGTTGAAATACGGCAGTCGATAACCACCTCTGATCAGTTTCATCTTGAGACATTTGAGCTACGAGAACTCGGTGTAGATCAGATGTGCCATGGCGACCCAAGAGTCTGCGGATTTTCATTCCAACCCAACACTACAGCAGCTGATTTCAAGCCAGAGAGGAGGAACTAATCAGCTGCTGTAGTGTTTGGATGGGATAAAAAAGCACGCCTCTTCGGTCACAATGGTCCAAACTGAAAAGTTAAAATGACATGTTGGATGGATGTCTTTGCTTTTGTCGTCTTCTTGCCACCTTAAGAAACACCCATTTTTTCCCCTCACCATCTGGTGCTCTCTCTTCCCCTTCCCTTCCTCTCTCTCTCCGTCTTATTCTCAATTACCTCTGTCGCTTTCTCCCCCCGACCTTTCTACTCCGCTTCCCTTCCTCCTCCTCGTTCCGCCTTTGTCCTTGATTCCCTTCCTTTCCGTTCCCTTACTCCGTCCTTTGCCCTCTCCCTCTCTCTCTCTCTCGGTCTCTCAGTGATCAGGGGGGGTCAAGAGCGTTACATAGAAGTGAAGAGGAGATAATCCTACATATTAAAGCAGGCAAAGGCCGCTAATGCCAGATCAAATAGCGAGGTATTCACAGGCGGGGAGGCATGGCCGACTGCCGCTGATCACTATCGCCGGCTGGGCTGAAAGGACGGGCGAGCTGCCTTTTGTCAGTCAGAATGAGGACAGGCACAATACTCCCATAAAGAGTATTGTGGCTGAATTGAAATGTATCAGATAGCTGGGTTTGAACGTTGTTGTCGATGATGTGTTTCCGAATATTGCGTCCACATTCTGACATATGAATTAGGCTAAAATGTTGTGGCAAAAAAAACAAAAAAAACAAAGCATATGAAGAAAGTACTGTGAAGACTAACAAGCTAAAGGGTTCAACCAATAGGAGTTTCTGAAGGCTGATACCGATACCGATATTTTGAAGCTGCTCATAGAGGATATTCAGTAGTTTTAAATTTGACCATTTTCATGCCAAATAATTCCAAAAAAGTATTTCATGTTTCCCACAGAATTCTACTCTCGCCCCCCCCCCCCCCCTTTTTTTTTAAACTGTTATTACATATACAGTGCTGTGCAAAAGTCTTAGACACCCTAGATTTTTTATAAAAAATTCTTATAAGTCTTAGATGTTTATTTGTTTTCTGCATTTGTGTGTCAGTAGACTGCTGTTCATTGTAAATTTTTGATATTCAGAAACTTTTCATTTCATTAGTTTTGAAAGCATCTTCGCTTTATGGATTTCTTTGACATATGCCTAAGACTTTTGCACAGTACTGCATTTATTATATATATATATGTGCTTCTTTGTTGTGTCTTATCTAACTCTTTCCTTTTACCTTTTTCTATATTGTATTTTCTTTTGATGTACACATCCGTTACCTCAGTGCTCAGTGTACTTTGCATAAAATCTTGAAAAAATAAAGTTTAAGAAAAAAAAAAAAGAATTTTACTCTCGTCAGGGTGGAGAAGCGCCTCAAACAGCATTTAGACAAAAAACATCGCAAAATATCACATTAAAATCACTTCAGGTTAATGTCTTCCCATAGACAACCAGTGATCAATTACACAATAAATATGTAATTGTACAAACTACATGTGCATCATATCAGAGGTGGATGACACTGACCAGCCAATATCTGATTTTTAATAAAAGCCCAATATCAACCCCATATATATACTGTATAACCCTATATAACCCTACTGTATGTAAGTATGTTGAAATTAAGGTGATTTCAAAACTTACACACACCCACACAAACCATTTTTGAGCTATAAAACATGTACAGTACAGTGATTTTGTGCGTCTGTGCATATATGTGTGTACATATGTGTGTGTGCAGACATCACATGTTAGTAGTACAAGAGTAGCAGAAGCTTGCAGGCCCCATAATCACACAGAGTGGCCCCCAAGTCCAGGCATTAATCATTATAAGCAGCCATGACAGGAAAATCAAAGGCTTGGCCCCTATAGCTCTGCTCTCTGCCTCGCTTGCCCCAGTGGACCCCAGATGCTCCAGCCCCGCTAACTGTACACTTCAGAAAGATGGAGAGAGAGAGAGAGGGAGAGAGAGAGAGAGAGAGAGAGAGAGAGAGAGGGGGAGAGAGAGAGAGACAGACAAAGGGATCGTGCAGCAGTTTCTAAGAGTCGGGAGCATCATTCATCTTTGTCCTCCACAGAGTCGAGTGCACATGTACCGTTTGCTAAGCCATCATTAAATGATGATGTGTGCTGCTGTGCCTGACCACACACATACGCTCGCACACACACACACACACACACACACACACACACACTGTACACTTAGATACTCCCACTCAAACACGCTCAAACATACACACAAAATGTAGGCTTGTGTACCCGTGACACACAGCGGCGGTGCTGGCATCGATGCCGTCCTCAGTGAGGTCATGGAAAGACGCCCTCCAAAATAACTTAACAGTGCATGATATGGGCAAATATCATATCAAATGTACATGTTAATTATAGCAGATATCAAAAATAAATCCCTATCACCCTTAAGACTAGCCATATAACTACTCTGAGCATTAGCAGGAGTCTAAACCAATGAAATGCAAGATATGATTTAAAGGTGCTACTTGTAGCATTTTTAACCATCAAAATATCATTGTCAAATTAATTGTGATACCTTGGTATAATTACTGTAAACAAATGAGACCATGGTGGAGACAGTTGGTAGCCTCTATCTGACGGCAGTGGTACTGTTAGTGCTTCTCAAAATTAAGACTACATTTCCCATAAGCCCCATTGCTTCCTGCCTCCGCCTCATCCTCCCTAGGAATCTTTGGGTTTTCTTGAAGGATCAAAATGTTGGAAAAGATTTTTAAATTTCATGCCTTTCAACTCCGAAAACTTTAGCTCTTTAGCACTTTAGCAACTTTGGAGGTAGAGTGAACTAATGGTGTCTCCGAACACTCTAAAAAAAACATTATTCAAACTTAATGTCTGTCAGCTACACAGATTAATTAGACCCTAACTATTATTTTTTATTTTACTATTATGTTCAGTTAGCAAACAGAGCAGACTAGTCTTGGATGAAGATAGATGTGTGGACAATTAAGTCATTATTGCTTAGTAAAAAGTGAAATGTAAAATTTTACAGTTTATGTGGTTGACATTTCTTCTTGGCAGGCGGCAGTATGTGAGCAATTGTAACATTAATGCTCTTGTCGATTTTGCAGTTCAGAAGTAATTACCGGCTATAAATCAACATATAGCCTAAATCAGTGATTCTCAACCTTTTTCATATCAGGGACCCTCATTTAGTCCACATTAGGGCCACGGACCCCCATTAGATGAGATTTTGTCTCTCGGACTCATATATGACAATATTTTTATTGTTAGATATGATTTTGTCCAGAATTCCAGGACTATCTTTATTGTAGGTAGAGATAACAGTGAAACTATGATCAAAATAGGCATTCTTCTAATTGTGTTAACTTCTTGTAAATGAAATAATGGTGAAGTTTAAAAATGCATCAATTTGCTGGGACCCCTTGGAACCCCCTCAAGGACCCCTGGTGGTTCCCGGACCCCACGTTGAGAACCACTGGCCTAAATAATAAGGCAACAGTCAACATGTTGTCTCCCACAAATGATGCAGTCCCTCTGTGGGCTGATCATTAACAAAAGTGTCAAATATGAAGAGTTTAAAGTGTGTTTTGTAACAATGTGAATACATTTTGCAAGGCCATTTGCATTATCTGCTAGTCTTTCCTTTTTGGCATTTTGCCTGATTGTGCAAGTAATGCAGCCAATCGGCAAATAAATGAAAAAGCCTCAGGGAGGAAAACTGGTTTTCAAGAAACTCTAAATGGTGGAAAATCCAATATGGCGTACATTGATGATCCTGGAGGCAAATTGGTAGAGCAAGGATAGCTCTATGCCAAGGGCATAGAGAGGAGTTTGAGATTGGGTGGACAAACATTGGCAATATGTATGTGTGTGTATTGCGGGCGGGTGTTGGGGGCTAGGGGTTTGCAAATCTGATCATGAAGGGGCCTCCTCCTATGGTCAAGTGCATTCAAATGATGGTAGAATGACTGAACTTAAAAAAATGGAATAAACTCTTCCTTTGTGCTTAGGAACTAGAGCTCTAGTTCCATTACAAGGTTTTGGAGAATAGACCACTAAAGCATGATGTAAATTTTCTTTCCAAATAAGGGATTCTGGTTCCGACCAATGGGAAAATGAATAGGGGTGTAAAATAACTGGTTCTAACTAGGTCCAGGCCATCTTGGTTAAAATCTTAATATGGATTTCTTTATTTGTTAAGGTGGGTGTGGACCAGCTTTGAAGCCACAATTAAAAAATATATGTAAAAAAAAAAAAAGAAAATGCTAGCATTAACTAGCTTAGCATTTCAGCAGTTGACGTCAGCGTCAAATGCTGAAATGTGCGTTTTTTGTTAGCATTTAAAAAAAAATAGATTAAGTCGATAACACATACAATAAATTAGCCCTGTGATATTTCTAATGTCTTGGTTTCACATATGTACGAAACAATTGGTGAACGGGAACCAGAAATTCTTGCTGTTATATAGCTAATACCGTTTATAGCTAACGTTTAGCTTCAGTCAATACTTTTTTCTGCACTCCCTTAAAAAAAAACACTAATGTCAGTCAAACACTCATACTTTTTCTTGTTTTGCATGCTGTTGGCCGTAATCCATTCATTATCCCTCGTCCAATGCTACTTTACCTTTGGTCCACTAGCATGTGAAACCCATGTGAAAGGAAGCAGGCAGCGCTCTTACTTTGTTGTGGTGAAATCTATTTCACAATAAAAGTCCCATTAAGCATCAGCGGCCTCTGAGTTGATTTACGCAATGAAATTTTATTTTGTTTTTTTATTTTTGTTGCTGGGGACAATTTAGTCCTCTTCAATACTGGAGGTGACATGTCCCTCGGGCTGGGTATCGTTTAAAAAATTACGATACCAGTACCAATACCAGTACCCTTAAACTGATACCGATACCAATAGAGTACTTCTTTCGATACCTTTTTTTTTACGTTTTGGTGGCATCTCGGCACGCTGAACCGCCAACTCCGTCACACACACCGCGCTCGGCTTCACCACCACAGACCGTATGGGTTGTAGCTGCTGTGGCAGCGGGCCAATCACACGTCGCATTAAATCGAAGAACGCTTGCGGAGATCGGCTGCGAGCAAAACCTAGATCTGTGTACAAAAAGTACCGAATGCAGGTATCGTCTGACCGGAGAAGTTTCGATACTACTTGGTACTGGGTTATTTCGGTCGATACCTTAAAGGTATCGAGTACCGATACCCAGCCCTACATGTCCCCCTTGCTTCCTAAGCCCTTGCCTGAATATGTGAACCAGATTTAATGTAATTCTAACTTGTATTGGCGTCAATCTGTGAATTAGAAAATTCAGGAACACAGCGGTGAGATGCATCATTCCCCGAGTTTGTTCAAAATCCGATTGTATGTGACGGATGAGCAAATGAATGAACAGTAGAAGACTGATCCACACACACACAATGAAACGCCTGGTTGCAGCTTGTTGGATACTAAGTGCTCTACACAGCTCCTTGACCAGTTGCCACCCTTGGCCGTTACCTATATTGGTAATGTGATTGACCGCCCCTGCTCATTCACCCATACACACAATGAATACTCCCCCTCCATTAAATGAACACTTTAAAATGTACACTTAACACATTACACCACACACACAAACACAAGATAGACTTACATATCGACACTCACACATATACACTTTTAAATGTACACTTAGACATTGCCTGGTAAGAAAGACATACATACAGTCATAAAAGAAGAAAATTGACCCTGCTAATGGACATTTGAGGATGTATTCTTTGTTCTGTGTAGGCATTACCTGTTTGTGTGAGTGTGTGTGAACAAATGTGTCATAGTAAGTTGTAGGTTGACTCACTGCAACCTTTTTTTTTTTTGTCCGTCCTTGTAGTTACAGTAGGTGGGTAGATCCAATAAGCAATAGTATGTGGGAACCGAATGAAAAAGAAAATGAAAGTCTTCACAAGATCATGATCCTTCGTAAGATGTTTATCGTAGGATTTGACCATTATGGATTTGTGAAAGCCAATACGATACTGATGTTTGTAGCTGTATTATGTGCCAATAAATACTTTAAATTTGATCATTTCTGTGTCAAAAAAATCCCAAAACTTGGAAATATTCAGTTTTTTCCGCTCACAATTGTATTCTTATCAGGGTGGAAAAGCCTCTGAAACAGCATTTGGACCATTTTGTGACACTAAAACTCTGTCCTGCTGACAACAATATAGACATAGATAATAAAATAGTAGTATTGATCAATTCTATTATAAATATCAATCAAACAGCATCATATCCATCATATCTGAGGTGGATGACCCTATCAGATTTTTAGTAATAGTAATTTCTTTGTGCAAAAAAGTGCAAAGTGACGTACTATACAAACTATGGAATAAATGTCTCCAGATTGCTTCTACTTCAGTGTGTGTATGTTTCTTCGGTGTTTGGTGTGTCAGGCTGATCCTTATTGATGCCAGTAGATATAAGCAGCGACAGTGATAGCCTGTGCTAATCCTCTCCCTCTGAGAGCCTGGCTGTCTGTGATACAAAGCGAACGCACCTCGGCTCGGTCACAACATCTGACTAACAAACCTACAGCCTCCGGATAAAAAAAAAAAAACCTCATTGACAACTGGCACTTATCTACCGGCTCTCCATAACCCCCACCCCCCCACCCCTTCACCTGCTTTAGATAGCTTTCTCTTCATCCTTCGTTATCGCTCCTTGTTACGTTTTTTTCTCGGCCCTCGCTATCGCTGTTTCTATCTCTCCGTCTCTCTCTATCTTAGGGTTCCAACCAACATGGGTTTTCGTAGGCCGATACCGATACTGATATGTTTGGAGCCGATTTTTGCTCCGGTAGTCACTTTCTTTACATTTGACCGTTTTCACGCCAAAAAAAAAAAAAAAAAAAAGGAAAAAAATTACAAGTATTCAGTGTTTTCCCCAGAACTGTATTCTTATCAGGGTTAAAAATGATCTGAAACAGCATTCAGACTAGGGCTGGGCGATATGGTTGAAATCAATATCATGATAATCATAAGGATTTTTCTCAATATCAATATATATCACGATATGGTTCATGTCTGCAAAATGACATTAAATAATCAAATTAATGTTCATCTCATTGAACTGAATGGTGATGTTAGGTGTGATGTCAAACAAAACAGAAATATTCAAATTATATTCCTACCATACCTCATTTTATGAGAGTTTTTAAGTAAAATTTGCTTTAATTAAACAAACCTTCCCATCCCAGTTCTCTCTAGTTTACCAGTGGTTAGACTGGGAAGGCTGGGGTGTCTCCTTAGTTGTTCTTTATGGATTCAATTCTCTGCAGGGCTGAAATTAGCGCATGAATATTACTGCTGTGGCTGTGAGAGAGACACACTGGGATAACATCACACCTGTACACATACACAACTAGAAATACTCACACACACACATACACACATACACACACCATCACTGCTCTGCTGCTGCTATTTGAACCAGTGACAACGTGGCTCTGCTGGAGACTAAATAAATGAATGTCGGAGCACGGGAGATAAGGGTGTGTGTGTGTGTGTGCGGTGGTGATATTAGTAGGTGGTGATGAATGAAGAAGGATATTGTCTGTCAGATGCAGCCATTATTCGTCCTCAGCATCCTGACCAGAAGCCTCCTTCACTCCTCTAATCACTCATCCGCTAACAACAAGCGGCGTATAGGCCTGCTTTTCCTGTGTGTTGCACTGTGGCACAGTTACACAATACCTCGAGTTGTTATGAAAAGTATTCGTTATCTTCATCCGCTCATTTTCATGTCTTTCTTTCCATACGTCTCGCATGGAGCCAAGTATTAACTCATGCAAATCGCTAGAAATCATGCAAATCTAATTTAATATGTGTTAGTATGGTGTTGGAGAGCGATATAAATCCTTTAACATCCCCTCCAGTCTGCATATTGCTGATATTATTAATGAAGCTATATCTATTATACCTTATCAAAACCATGATTCAACCAAATATATCTATATTCAGCCAAATATCAGGCTAATTAAACTGAATGCATCAATGCAATCAACTAAATTCATTTAATTATGGTGAGTGGGTGAAATCAGTTTATGTTCAATTGTGGGTATATTTGGATTTTTGCACAGGAATTATGAAATTGTGCATACTTAATAATGAAAATGAGGGCAACTGAACCAAAATGAGAGAAAAATATGTATTTCTTGCACTGAAATTACACAAAACGAGGGAATGAAATCTTTCTAGTTCACAATCAATAGCATGTCATGTGCTAAATAGCAGCCTCGACTTTTTTTTTCTTCTCCTCCGTACTTTTGAATTCCAATGTCGGAATGTGTTTCGGAATTTTCCATCAGCCTTCTGCTTCTTTCTGAAGGTTGCATGATCTGAGTAATTAACACCATAGCTGCCATAGCTATGTAAAACCCATCACACCTACATAATAATAATCTTTACTCATATAGCACTTTATGAAAACAGTTTACAAAGTGCTTAAAAATGGAAGCAAACATGCTCATCAAATAAATTAAGTAAAAATAATACATGGGATTACAGCTGCAATTAGACAGTTAACAAAGTTTATGATATTTGACAGGCTGTTGGTTTGAACTACAACTTGAGACATGTAAATGAACACTAGCAGAGAAATCTAGCTCTAATCTCATAATTTACCACATATTAGGTTTGCTACTGTCTATAATGTGAAGACGGTGATAGTGGACCTGAACTTTAAAGGGGTTTTAACAGAAATGTCACATTTAGTGCCATTAGCACTTTCTTTAAAGGTAAAGTCCATAGGATTTTGTTGTTAATATGTCACCATTAAATCAGCAGTGATGTTGCATGATAAAAAAATAAATAAAAAAAAAGTCCAGGTGATCTGCTTCACGCTTACGTAAAGGGACGTTTTTGGGTTTTTTTGTGGACGAAGCTTAAGAAGATCCACAAAATCTTTCAAATTTTTCCCAGTGGACCCAGAAGCAACACTTCAGTAATTCAGAAATGTGATGATTGAAAACTGTTAACATTCATTTTTTAGAGCCCCACTCAATCATGACTATACACTAGGGCTGAAAGATATTGACAAAAAATGTAATCGCGATTATTTGACAGATTATTGCAATTATATATATTTTTTTCGAAATTTAAAATTGTTTAAAGAAAAGTGATTTTGTTAAAAAAAAATAGATGCCAGTGTACAGGATTTACTGCGGTTTTCACCAGTATTGTATTTGATTCATGGACCAAAGATTACCTGTAGCGCTAAAACACAAATCAAGTTTAGATGTCCCTCTCTCTTAAGCAATTAATTGCAGCCTGTGCAGTTTCGAAATTGCAGAAGTTCATATTGCGATTTAGATTTTTTGCCGATTAATTGTTCAGCTCTACTATACACTATGTAATATTACAAAATGTCAGAGTAGTAGAAAGTAGAAGTTCATCGTCTTGCTCATGGACAGTTGGGATCATCATAATGTCCATTTGTGGGCATCAAATCTGTCATATTCCACTTATGGGACAATCTCTCTAACCACCAGGCTATTATTCTACTCCAATATTCACTGTCTAAACCTCAAAATAGACCCACATTAGACCACTGACCCTCATTTGATCAGATTTCGCCCCAAGGACCGATATGGGACGATTTCAGAAGTATTGAATTGAACTGCCTCTTGAAGAACTGTACATGGAGAGATAACAGTGGTGAGAGGGAAACCCAGGATTACAAAAGTCCTTCTTATGCATTCTCCAATCAGGATCATTTCTAGTGGGAAGTACAGTGAAATTAAACGATTCCTCATTTCGCTGAAGACCCTCTGAAACCTCCTCAAGGATCTTTGGAACTCCCTTTTGAGAACCGCCAGTCTAACCTGCCCGTAAAAGAACGTTTTAAGGGAGTTGGCAGACATACTTTGATAGGATTTGTTTTTTTTTTCATTTTTTTAACGCGAAACCCCTCCCTCTCGCTTTAGCGGCGTGTTCACCCTTTAGAGAAAAAGATAAAAACCCGCTCTCTGAGGTGCAACAAAGAGACGGCGTACGCTCTTCTCGAAGAAGAGCAACCCGTCGCCACTCGACCGAGAAAAAGTCAAAAGCCAGTCTGCCAAAAGAAGTAAAAAAAACAAAACAAAACAAAACCAAAAGATTTCCTTTCAAGTTGTTTTTCCACCCTTCTTCCCCCCACCCCCCCCAAAAAAAAGAGCAACAAACACCAGGCACGTATCGAAGCGTCTCGGCATTGCCAAGTCACGCCCGGGCGAGCCGAAGATGCGGCGCCCTTTCGACGCAACAAAACGAGGGCGGATTTGATCAAATTAGGAAGCCGGCGAGCGGATCTGTGGTTGGCTGCCCTCTCAGCCGTGGGGAGAGGTAGTCACTGATGCCTTGATCTCCCAATTAGGTGTATTTAGAAACATGTAACTGCAGAGATAATGAGCCCGCAGCGTTTGGCCTCTCTGCATTTTTTTTTTTCTTTCCTCCCCCTCTTTGTCCACAGGCAGTATGGACTATAGACTCTAATTTGCCAGTTAAATAAATATGAACTGCTGAAGTGTGACAGCATGGCCCGTTTGAACAGGCCAGGTTGCTGTTGCTGTTGTTGTTTTGGCTCTCGATCGCTCTCTCTCTCTCTCTCGCTCTCTCGCTCTCTCGCTCTCTCTCTCATTCCTTGTCTACCTAATGCGCCGTTCAAATAATTGTCGGAACAAGTTGACGGTTAAAAGCAACGGCTTGGAAGTGTTTGAACTCGTTTGAAGCCGTCAAGACGGCGTGATCGTGCTTTTCTGTTGACTCCCCATCGGCTTTTTCCACACTTAACACATGAATTTAGGGATGATACGTTTGAGTTCATGTTTTACAGCAAACCGAACATTGCAATGTCAAGCACAAACCAAAAAATCCATCATTATTATGTGATGAAAATTGTTAATTTTGTTGGTTTTATTTAGATTGAATATATCATTCCCTACACTTGAATACAGCTATTTCCTTTTTGGTGACGTCAGAATTCTGAGAAATTGGGTCTATCATCAATGCTGCATTCACTGCATGTCAGATTTACCGTAAATATGAATTGTTAACGAAGTTTAGGTTCCGATATCTCCCGCAAAATCAAGATTATCAGTTATATTCACGCTAATACAGTCAACTCTGGTTACATAAAGTCAGCAATATCTGCTCACTTGTAAATAAGGTTGGTTTGCAACTAACTTGTTAATGACAACAATTGACCTGATGACCTGATCGCCATCTTGTATTTGGGCATTCCAATCAGTTAAGCAGGTGAATGCTTCTTCTTCTGATATGATGTGAACGCAGCACAAATCCATAGTTCCCAAGTAGTATTTACCAGAGGTGGAAAATAACTAAGTACTGTAATACTGTACTTTCTTGTACAATTTTGAGGTACTTGTACTTTACTTGAGTATTACCATTTTATGCTACTTTATACTTCTACTCCACTACATTTCAGAGGGAAATATTGTACTTTTTACTCCACTACCTTTATTTGATAACTTAAGTTACTAGTAACTTTGCAGATTCAGATTATGAATACAAAATATAATCAACTAATAAATTGTGATGTATTATTATAGTTTACTGTAAGCTACCCAGCAGTATATAAAGTAGTGGAAATCAGCCCCACCTTTTCCAGCTGCAACATTAAAGTGATGCTTACACATTAATGCATCAATAATTATAATTCAATAATATAATATATACTGTATTATTCTGAAATGGGCCATTCTGCATAATGAGTACTTTTGTTGCTTTAAGTACATTTTGATGCTAATACTTTTGTACTTTTACTTAAGTAACATTTTGAATGCAGGACTTTTACTTGTAACAGAGTATTTTTATACTGTGGTATTTCTACTTTTACTTAAGTAAAAGATCTGAATACTTCTTCCACCACTAGTATTTACCATCTGAAAGGTGATCCGTATTTTCAACTAGGAAGCTTGTATCTGTGATGTGAATGCAGTATCTCTCCTCTCTCTCTCTCTCTGAAATTCTCAGCTTTTTTCAATCATGTGGTACTCAGACGGCTCTCTCACTATAGTATGCTACCATACACTTCTCTCTATGTGTGTGTGTGTGCGTGTGTGATAGAGTGCAGTAAACAAAAGCCCGTCCTTGGTCAAACAAAGGATTATGACAGCTATGAGCATGGGAAGTGATGTCAATATCTCTGCAGCACTGCTTTACATTCATGCTTCACATCGCTGCTTACAGCTGCAGGCACGGGTTTGATCATTAGACGCTTCTATTCTTTGATGGGGACTCATTTCACAATACATATCAGCCATATTTAACCTGCTGGTTAATTTAAAGGGTGTCATTCATTGATGAAGCCGAGCATGAACCCACCTAAACTCGCTTTAGCAACTTTTTTAGCCTGCCATAATTCTTTATGAGGGAAATTCATGGTATAAATCATTGTAATTAGTTTAAAGTGATGTATGTTACAAGAGGGCAGGGTTATTTTTAAGGGGAAAAAAAGCTTAAATTAATGGTTTTCTTAAAGTATCCTTGATATCTTGTTCATATTGGTGGTGGTCATATGACCAGCTAGATTAAACTTTATTTATCATTACATTGCTGGTTTCATTAGGAAATGCTCTATATTTAATGTGATACATTTAGAGTAAAAAAATGTTTCCTCAAATCAATACAGTGAAGTACAAAAAAAAAGTGTAATTACTTTATAAGAAAAGCTCTTGAGTTGGTTAATCATTTAATTTCTAATCAATAGAGTTTTAACTACTGTATTGTGTAGCAATGAATGGCTGATATCTTCAGTCTTTTCAAGTTGAAGAGTAAAAATGCAGAGCCTACGAGAGACAAGGCTCTATCTACACACACACACACACACACACACTCACTCGTGTCGTGCTATACCAGCTCTGACAGTTACATCAGCGCTACCTGTTAGAAGTCGAGTCAAGTCAAACTTTTTCATAAAACGCTTTTAACAAAACAACTCCCTCACAAAATGCTTTACAGAAAACAAAGAACATGAATACAGTGTGTGTGTGTGTGTGTGTGTGTGGGGATATGAGAGCACCAGGCAACATCAAACGAAAACACACACACACACACACACACACCTCTTCCCCTACTCTTTACTCTCCCCCATCCCCTCCTCTCAACCCCCTCGCCAACTTCTTCCTTCTGACCCCAAAACATGCAACAAAAAAAGAACTTCCCAAAGACTGCTGTGCAAGCTTAGCCTAATTAACTGTCAGCTTAATTAGACAATTTACTGAGTAATTAGCAGCCAATTAGTGAACACCTCTCGTACATCTTAAGCTACTACGTCTCTGACAGCCTCGCTTGATTCCAGTCAAAACCCGACCTGTTGTGACTCACTTTGTCTAAATACGGAACAACTGATATCAGCGCTGACAGGGAGAGGATGTGTTGACACAGGAAGGTGTGTGTGTGTGGGGGGGGGGGGGGGGGGTGGGGTGGGACTCCACTTCAAAGAAAAGAAAATAACTTCTATTCTTCCATTGAGTTTCTGTGTGTAGAGGCATTTTTTGAAGATGCTCTTTGGTTTTGCGGTTGTTGCTGTACCATGTGGTTCTGAAGGCCTCAGCATGGTGCCAAAGGGGTTGGGACTTGGTCTTACTGTGTCCTTTTGACAGTGGTGGAAGAAGTACTCTGATCCTTTACTTAAGTAAAAGTACCAATACAGCAATGTAAAAATACTACATTACAAGTAAAAGTCCTGCATGAAAATTCCTACTGAAGTAAAAGTACATAAGTATTAGCACCAAAATGTAGTTAAAGTATTAAAGTAAAAGTAGTGGTTTGGTCCCTCTGACTGATATTTTATTATATATGACATCATTATATTATTAATACTGAAGCATCAGTGTGTAAGCAGCATGTTACTGTTGTAGCTGCTGGAGGTGGAGCTAGTTTGAACTACTTTATATACAGTTAGCTAGTTTAGTCCAGTGGTTCCCAACCTAGGGGTCGGGCCCCTCCAAAGGGTCACCAGATAAATCTGAGGGGTTGTGAGATGATTCGTGGGAAAGGAAACAAGAAAAAACAAAGTTCTGATACACAAATCTGTTTTCAGTTTTTGGACTTTTTCTCTAATCTTTGATTTTTGCTGAAATATTGGATCATTTGAACATTTATTGAAATGAAACCATGTGAGGTTTAGAGGGAAAAATCACTATTTGGTGGAGCTGTTAACAACTCATAGACATCTGAAATGTGACCCGACTACACACTGCTTTTTGTAAGACGTCAAAAGCCAAAAAGGTTGGAAACCACTGGTTTCATCTTTAACAATGTGTTGTACTTTAAAAGCTTGAACGAGTCTTGTCATTCTCCTCTGATCTCTGTCATCAACGAGCTGTTTTTGGCGTCAGTACTGCAGCTGACTGGATGTGTTTTGCTCATCGTACCATTCTCAGTGAACTTTAGACCAGTGATTCTCAACCTTTTTCACATCAAGGACCCCTAATTTAGTCCACATTAGAGCCACAGACCCCCATTTGATGAGATTTTGTCTCTCGGACCCAAATCTGAGAATATTCTTATTGTTAGATATGGTTTTGTCCAGAATTCCATGACTATCTGTATTTTAGGTATAGATAACAGTGAAACTATGATCAAAACATCAGTCATTCTTCTACATTTCTAATTGTGTTAACATTTTGTAAATTAAATAATGCTTGAGTTTAACAATTCATCAATTTGCTGGGGACCCCCTGGAACCCCCTCAAGGACCCCTGGTGGTCCCCAGACCCCACGTTGAGAACCACTGCTTTAGACACTTAAAGAGTAACTAAACCTAAGTAACTAAAAGTAGGGTACTGAACTAGAACTAGAGTACAACAGGTGGTGACATCACCTGGCACAAAGACCAGCCAATAGCAGATGGCCAGTGCAGTACCCTACTTTTCACCATTAGGTGTCAGGCTTCACCACAGATTTGGGTTTGGGGTTTAGTTGCTCTTTAAATGTAGCAAATCCCAGGAGAGAGAATCCCAGTTGCACATTTCTGAGATGCTGGAACCGGTGCGTCTGCCACCATCCAACATACCAAGTTCAAAATCTCAGGCAAAGAGCAACTGAGTTGTTTTTATCCGAAGGCATACAGGCCAAGTGGTCAATGAGTCATTGGTATTGAGCAACAGCCTCCACAGTTATATTATGGCCATTTTATGAGCAGTAAAAACCTTACTTATTTCTCAATTTTTCCCTCCATGTTTGCTTAAAGAGTGCCTTGGAACCCCTTTTTTCACGAAGAAAATTGGAAGTCCTTAAGGCCAGAACGATATACGCCTGAACTTTTCCGCAGAAGAGAGGTTTTATAAAATAAAAGCTAACCTTGCCTTCAACTGTACATTGTAAAAGCTGCCCATTCAGACCTATGGTAGAGGTAGCAGTAGGCTTTGTGCCTTAGAGCCATGTGAAATGTTCCGCTGTAGGAGGTTGTCCATGTGACCTTAATTATAGTGCAGGAAAAGAACCTTCCTGTAGAATGAATAAAGACTAGGTATTTACTCTCCACATGAGACCTGGATAAAGTATAGTTTAAAAAAAAACAAAAAACAACAACCCTGTGTGGGACGCTGAGGTAAAGCAAGGATCGTTAGAGAAATTAAAATATAAAAGCGAATGAAGTTGAGATGAACCTTTGTCGATCCCTATGGGGAAACTGGGTCGTCGCAGCAGTAAAACAGTAATTGGATACGGCAAAGAAATATAGAATATAAATAAGAGGGTATTAAGGCCAATGTCCACCAGCAGCGTTTACAGCACAGGTGCAGCAGAGCAGCGGCAACCAGAAAAATCCACCCTTCTACTGTATACTCTGATATATATCATCAATCTGTGATGTTCAATGCATTCCAGGAGTTATTTTGTGATGAAGTGTTGTCATTTTCCATTTTGGTGTACACATTTTCCCTCAACCTGCCTTATCTACCTTAACTATCCTCTGAATATCCAATATCAAGCTAAGCTCACTCTGGTATTTACGTATTGGTGGATCATCGGCGTACGCAAAAACGTTGCATTCTGGTCTATTGAGGCTACTGTGGGTGGAGCAATTGGTCTCTCTCCTGTTCTATGATAGATTCCTCCCTGTATGATTGTTGAACGTCTGTCGGTGCAAAATGGCGGCTCTAGAAAGAAGCCCTCGCTCTTTGATTCTGAGGGACTGACACCAGAACCTGACGTTTACCGCTGATGTTTTAGCTCGCTGGAATTTCTAAACTCCATTGTAGCTGTGCTGGAAATATCTTGACTAGGCCTGTCAAAATTAAAGCGTTAAGGCGTGTGATTAATTTTGAAATGTTTAATTTGTTACTAAAACAGTTATGCAATTCAAAAAGTTGCCTGATGGCTCTTTGGATAAAACATATATCCATGCATGAATAATGTGTAATACACTGTAAAAACTCATAGTGCAATTTAGTGAAATCAACTCATCTTTATCCATTAACACAATGTATATAGATGTGTTTGTCAATTTCAACTTATAAGTGCTAGTTATGAGCTTCATGACTTAAAATCATGAGTTCACATCTTGTGACTTAAAATTATGAGTTGAAAGAACACCTTATAAAACATTCACTAAACTCAACACTGTTAGTTTATTAGCAGACTTCCCAGTATGCATTGCATTCGGTTTAACTCTCCAGAAACTCTTCCTTCTTTTGGTTTGAATGAAGTTACAGGATAGAGACTTGTTATGTATGTATGTTTGGTGAATCATAGGTCAATTTCTGATAAAAGAAAAAAAAAAACAAAAAAAAAACATGATAAAATCTACTATCTATCTTATCTATGTATCTGGGAATTCACAATCAAGTACGTTTCTCTCTGATGCACATGGCAAGTACAATCCACTACAAGTAAGTGTATTGCAGCTGCATACTATATGCTGAACTGTGTATTAATCATGTGATACAAGAGGAACTAATGATCTTTGACCTAACTATTCAGTACTACTTCAGTCAACTCACAATTTTAAGGCAGCAAGGAAACTTATGTTTTTAAGTTGAACTGCCTTAGTATTTTTTTGCCATGTTCAAATACAGCTAATGCTTTTATATGACATCAAACTGCACTTCAATCTGCCCTTCAACCCTGGTGACCCATGGCTCTCGATAAAAACACGGGTACCATCAATTAAACGACATCGTTAATTAGTGCATCACTTTTTCACAGAGCTGGTAGAACGGTGTGGATGATAATGGCTTGGCAGGATGTGTGTATGTGTTTACATGCCTCTGTGTGTGAGTGTATGCACTTGAATGCTTGTAAGCAGACATACAGTATACATGCGCGTGCTTATATGCGGCATCGACACTGTTCCTATGGCGACAAAGCATTCGCTTGTCATTTAATCAGGGCTACATTTTGAAACTCCATCCGATTTTCTCTTTAATTACACCTGCCTGTCCAGCTATAGACACACATTGTTCTGCGTGATCCGCTTGCTAAAAAGAAACTTGATTTGTGCTCGTTGAACACTTTGCCTCCTACGCTCCTGTTAAGTCGAGGGAGAAAAACCCTGCCATTTATCATTAATGAGCGTGAAATCTGAAAAAAAAAAAAAAAAATCCAACAACACTAGCAAAAGTCAATCATACAGCTATAAATACCTACAGTACGCGTGATGTATGTTATCGAGCATATATCTTTATATATATCTTTAGACGTTTCATGCATTCGATTATGACATTTCACTCGTCAAAATAGGCAAGGATATGAAAAAACAAGTGGAAAGAACTTTGTTGTTAGACTGAAGCAAATTAATGATTGAATGCACTTTTTTGAGCCAATAATTAATAATTAAATTAAAGTAATTTCCTGACCACTATTATGTAATATACCATTTTAAAGCTGTGAATGCACAATAATAATCTATAAAAAGCAAAAAAAACAACAAATCTCCCACAACATGCCTGTTTTTCCATGTTCAGTCACACATGTATTTTTCAAATTTTCTGTTTCTTGTGGCTTGAAATGAAAACCCATCCAATCAGACTTTTTTTCCACTTGCATTTGGATATAGCAACCAGCTAAATCAAGGTATAAAAAAACCCCAATGGATTCAAAATGGAAAACGAACACCTTGGTTGCGTAAGTCCTTATAATTGGGGGTTGTAATTGTGTTAAGAGCTAACTAATCACATTCTAAAGCACAAAGCTAATTCGCCTTCACCTAAAATGAACTGCAGCGAGTTTCATTACATCAATCAAAACCAGGATTTCACTGCTTGCTTCGGTGTTGCATATTGCATGCCAGTGTGCAGAGAGCATGGGCCACATGGAGCTAGCACAAGATCTTCATGAGGTTCTTGTTGAGAGGTTCAGATTAGAAGAAGGACACAAACACATACATACATACATTTCCAGGACCTTAAATATACCCTGGGATACATTAAAGATCATAATGAACAAGTGGATGAATTAAGGCAGCAGCAGGACCTTGCAGACCATCCCCTCCAAGATGGATGACCATGCAGGAGGCTCATTAGGAAGCTACCAAGAGGCCGACAGCAATGTTAAAGCTGCATTATGCGAGATTTTTATGTAAAAATCCACCCGTCTTATCAGTCTAAATCAGTGCTTCTCAAACTTTTTCGCATCAAGGACCCGTAACTTAGTCCACATTAGAGCCACGGACCCCCAGTTGATGAGATTTTGTCTCTCGGACCCAAATCTGAGAATATTTTTATTGTTAGATATGATTTTGTCCAGAATTCCATGACTATCTGTATTGTAGGTAGAGAGATAACAGTGAAACTATGACCTATTCTTCTACATTTCTAATTGCATTCTTGTAAATGAAATAATGCTGAAGTTTAACAATTCATCAATATGCTGGGGGGCCCCTGGAACCCCCTCAAGGACCCCACGTTGAGAACCACTGGTCTAAATCACAAAGTGGGGCTTCAACAGAGAAGAACGTCTCATCCCCACTATTTGAGATGCTGTAGATTCACCCTGTTTGCCCAGAGTGAATTCTCATGTTGGTATGGACAATGGTGGAAAATCTTCTCCACACAGGAAGGGATGAATTAAAACAATGATGGACTCACCAATGATGGCTAATGGCCTTTTCAGATCTGACTAGAAGATCTGGGAATTCGTGGAGGAGTGTGCAAAATTGGCAGGGTTTTCAAATTCTTTCCCGTGCTAAAAAGCCAGGCTATAGATTGCTATGAATTGTTAAAACACACCCGATGTTCCCTCTTGGTTGGAAACCTGCTTCCAAGATAGGGTTTTCCTGACAGGGTCTCTATAGAAACGGAGACTGGAGTTGTACAATTCAGGGAATTCGAACACAGCCAATCCAATCCATTTTACCTTCCAAAGCACATATCCAAGCCTGACTTCAATCCTGTAAAAAAAATCTGTAGATTGACCTAAAGAGGTAAGGCAGAAAATTCCTTGTTTTTCCAAAGTCTTGATGTGTTAAGTTGGTAGAAACATTTCCAAACGGACTTACCGCTGTTATCAAAGCAAATAGTGCCTCTACTAACTATTTTTTGGATTGGTGTGCACACCTTCGCAACCAAAGTGTTTGAATTTTCCATTTTTGTGAATTGTCAAGAATGAGTAGCTTTTTGTTTTTATCTCGATTTTGCTGGTTGCTATGTCCAAAGGAGAGTGTAAAAAAAAAAGAAAGATTTAATTTCATGATTTAATGGGTTTTCATTTCAGGCCTCAAGACGACAAAAACGAGACAATTTGAAAGTTTTGACAACCTTTCTCTTTTGCCTCCGCCACAATCCATCATCTTGAACTGGAAAGGCAGCAAGGCCATTTATAGTATACAACTTTTACTTCCTTTTATTAATTAGATCCTGCTCAATAAACAACAGTTGGTCTTAGGATTTTTTTTTTACCACACTGTGATGAAGGTTGATAGTGTTCAGCTACAGAGGAGTGATGTAGTTTGATAGTATTCAGGTATAGAGAAGTGATGTCGCTTGATAGTATATAGCTATTGATTTTTATTAATGCACATCATCATCAGCACATCATGTAAAAATGCACAGCAAGCACAACCAGACAAATTCCAATCTAGCACTGCGTTTAAAAGATTGTTCTCATACCTGCATGACATTGCTGTCTAACCGTGTGGAGAAAAAAAAAATCCAGTTTTTATCCAAACATTGTAATTACATGTTAGCGCGAGCTTGACGAAGAAGGTTTTCATCGAGGCAGCATAAGCTCTGCCTTCTGTCCAATACATTAAACTGTTTCTAATCATATACGCTGTGAAATTCATAACACCTCATCAGAAATGAATAAATGTGAGCTGTCAGTGTTAAAAATAGTGATTCAATGCAATAATCATTCACTCTCAAATTGCTCTGTTAAGAAAGGAGGGAAATTAAATGACCAAGCGTCGCTGAAATGAAAACAGCAAGGCCACTTAATCCTCAAATTCCTCATTTTTAATTTTTTTTATTTTGTCTCCATCTTTGGTGCGTTCACTGCGTGGTATTTTTGCACTGCACTTCAGCCATGGTGGCTATCGCTGCTCATGCTAACTACCCAGTTCTTCTATTTATCGCAAACAAACCGGAAGCGAAAAGCGCGATTTTTCCCAGGAAAGAGCGACCAGACTGTTTAGAACAGCCAATGTTAAAGCTTTCATGAACTGGATATACTGTAGGTTGGATCACTATTGTGTTATAGCAATTGGTGATAGAGAGTAGCAAAACAGAGATTTATTTGTATGGAAAGATTATTATTAAGATTATCACACTGTAAAAAACAGATGAGCCCATTCTCTATTAAAAAATAAGTAAGGCCCTATACAAAATACTGTCAAACGACACATAAGCATAATAATAATAATAC
>NW_027282029.1:2500-97500 GCF_046629955.1 Centroberyx affinis | reverse complement strand
CTAGAAGGCGTTGATTTGTACGTGCCATAGCATCCCAAAGACTTCTATACAAAACAACCCACCAACCGTCCAAACAGCTGCACCGTGGCTCAAACCTTCACCCTTCCTCCTAGGTCTTAGTATGATGTAGACGGTACCAACAAAGTTCCAGTAAAGTATTTTGTTTTCCCACAACAAAGCTTTCAGGAGCTGGGAGCTAAAGCTGATGACGTTGATTCTACACTGCTGCACGCACAGTTCATGTAACCCTTGAGAATAAAACTCCTGCAGCAATATGCCAAAACCTGTGAGAAGGAGCGCACACGATACTTTACGGGTTAAGAAACGAGCAATCTCGGAACCCTTCGTCTATCGGTCTGACAACGATTAGACTCGAGGACTTGAGACTCTGGACTCTGGACTTAGAACTTGAGATGCGAGAATGGAGTTGAGAGACGACTTCTCATATGCAGATATCTGTTTATAGAGATTAGCTGAAATGTCGTCTGGACCTAAAACACCTACAAAAAGTACCGATGTTTGTGTATTGTGTGGAGAAACGTTCGACTTGTCACGTCTCAAGTTGCTAATTGAACTGTAAACAATGACCGGCGCACGGAAGAGGAAGTCTTGGTCCGGATGTCCGCTGGCTACACCGGAAACCCCAAAATATTGGCCGTCGCCCCCAGAGTCTAATCTTCGTCAGACCGATAGACAATGGGTTCCAAGATTGAGAAACAAGTAAAATATAAACTTTACTGTCATTCAGAACTCGCTTCTTACCCCACAAAGTATCCTGCGCACTCCTTCTCTCTCACAGGTTTTGGTATATTGCTGACAGGCTGTTAATTGAGTAGTACCTGGATTGGTACTCATATGTGCTGATCTACTTAAATATAGTACTGGTATTGGTTCTGAAATAAATGACGGTCCACCTCTACTCTAGCCGCTTACCTTATCCAGAGGGAAGGTTTTGGTGAGCGCAAAGCCCCAGCCCCTCCTGGAAAGCTCTGCGGATCATGGCAGCGGAGGTGGTGGACGGGGTGCTGGCCGGGACAAAAGGGTCTACAATCTACAAGCTGATGTCCACTAGATCAATGGCACTGTGGAACAGAGGGAGCTGAGGCGAACTGCCCACTTAATCTCCATGGAGGGAATGGAGAGGAAAGAAAGACTTAGGCAACATTGACAGTAAGGTTTGACCGATATGGACAGAGCTGAAGAACTGCAATTTTTGGGGGCTAACTGGCAAACTTGAATGGCAAAGAAGGAAAATATAAATGGCAATGACTTATTTTTTTCATTAATTTGTGACCATGGCATTCGTGATGTTGGAAGGTCAGCAGCTAGCTAACTAGCTTACCTGACGGAATTGTATCCAATTCCGGACACTCATTTTTTTCCCAACCAAAAGCTAAGTGACGTAAATTCATACACATTTCAGAAGCTAGGTATCAAATTTCATAAATATCTATACACATTTAAGCATATAAAACACTAAGTGACAAACTTAGTCACGAACAAGAAGCGGGAAGCCTTAAATCCCACTTTGGGCGACAGTTACTTCATGTAGAGAATCGGTTGATAAATGGAAAAATAAGAGCTTTGAGTACATAGCCTGCACTTCTTACAAGTATCTGTAACACTGTGAAGGTACAGAAAGGGTTGACAAAGGGTTAATATCAAGTATATGAATACACCGACACGGACGAAAGTAAGCGTCCGGATTTGGATACGAATTTTGAATCTCAAAAATAGGTGTGCTATCATCCATTTGCAGGGACTGGAAGAAAATCTATTACAAGTTAAGGTAAAAGCGATATTAAAATTTAAAAAAGACAGATGGAGGATTGTTAATTTATGAGAAACTTCAGCGAAAACAGTACAGGATGAAATATATTGGTATATGATTGTGATTTTTTGGTCATATGCTGTCCGGAATTGGATACCCTGATGTTAGTATGGCTAGTTTGAACATGGAGGGTCAGCTAGGCTAACTAGCTAACCTAGACAATTTAGTATGGGTATTCAGATAGTAGGAAGAGTGTTAGGCTTCATAATATTCGCTTCCTCCTCTCCTACCTCTTACCTTTTTCCACTGAGCTTCAGTCTAACGTTACTTAGCCAGAAAAAACTGGTTCTTTGACTCTGCCCACTGAGGTTTAACTCAACCAGTGAGATTATTTCTGCCTCCAGAGTCTGACTCCCAGAAACATTTATAGAACTGAAACTATTCTGCTTTTTGGAAGGCAATAGCTGTGATATTTTTGCATTGAAGCTGCCAATATTTTCTGCTGATATCTTTCAATTTTCATGCCCCAAAAAATACAAGCATTTAGAGTTTCCCCCAGAATTTCATTCTTAGCAGGGTGGAAAACCCTCTGAAACAGCATTTATATAATAGAACGCTAAAACTCTTTCCATAGACAACCAGTGTAATATTGATCAATTCTGCAATCAATTCTACACTGTAAGACTTTGGCCCTTTAAAGAAAATCCACCTAAAACAAATTCAATCAGGATTAGTGAACATAATAAGACACCCGACACACAACGCCTGGAGCCGCTCATGAGAATAATGTATGTGAATTCTATTTAAGGCTGGATTTTCACCTTCTTTGGCACCTACCGTCTTCCAGGCAGTTGATTAAGGCATGCCCTTTGGAGGAAGCTAAAGACGGTGTATACGTAGTCCCACACCTCATATTGCAGACACCCTCACCTCAGAAACTCCTCGCTCCCCACTGCCGTTGATTAGATGAGACAACCCATCCCTGAGTGATCCTTTAATTCCCTCACACCCAAAGACAACAGCAGCGACGTGCGCGGAAAAGGTCAAAAGACTCAAGGCCTTATGATACCTTAAACCTCCTAAGCTTTAATATCCTCGCTCTCTCAACTAATGAAAACGCAGCCTCCATAGGTGGAAATGTGAACAATGTGCAACAGATGGCAATGGAATCTATACCTGTTCTTCTTCACAACGCTACGTTGGACCTCATTGCTGAGGGAAATCCAATTCTGAATCTTAACATACTTGTGACAGCTGTCTTCCAATTTGCCCAATACAGTGTATTATCACAGAAACATACTGTACAAATAATCTAGGCACACATGGGCTACCAAAACTGGCCAATGTGCCTAATAAGAAATGATCCATGCGAGCTGACAATATGTTCGCAGTGGAAATGAAACAGGGGAAAAAAAAGCCTTACAGTTTGCCAATATGTTTATCTGCATGTGTGTGTGTGTGTGCAGATGCGAGCGTGCGCATTTTGTTCGTGAGTTCGTCAGCCTGTCTTTTTAATTAGCCCGGCGTTTATCACAGCCCTTGTGATTGCTTTTGTAATGATGTCACCGGCGCATAATGAGGAAGGAGGCGTCACGCTGCGAACATGACAGCCGCTTTCGCTTCCCCCTCTCTCTCTCTCTCTCTCTCTCTCTCTCTCCCCGGACAGGATTTTGACGGGCAGAGGACGGAGGGGGAGGGGGAGAGGGGGGGGGGAGAGAAAAACAGCAGCGGGAGAAAAATGTAAATAGAAAAAGAGGGGCATTATTAGAAATGCCAGGGGGGCCCCGCAGTCGCCGACGTTCAGCTGTCAAAAGTTGAAATGTTTTGGGAGCGACGTCTCTGTCTCGCCGCCTCTCTCTCTCTCTCTCCGGGCGCCGTTGTCTGGCGTCGGGGGAACAGCTTCTTCTTCTTCTTCTCTGCTTTTTTTTTTTTTTTTTCGAGCGTCGAGGGCCGCTGACCTCGACGCGCGGAACTCATAAATAACGTAATTTTTTTTTTTTATGTGTGAGGAAACGTAAGCTCGCTCGATCGCGGTGCCAGGAATTAGGTACGACAGCGCTCGTCGATCCGCCGCCAAGAAATTCGACAAAAAGGTTCTTCTTCGGCTTGGTTTTTTTTTTTTTTTTTTTTTTTTTTTTGTAATGACGAGGTCTGTATCCGGCCGCGCATGATCGCACAAGCAAAAATGCGTACGGGGGTGGTGGGGGGTGCAGCCACTGAAACGGAGACTTGAAAATGACACCTTTTCCCGGGCAACAATGCGTGTTAAGCATAAGTGTGCTTCGATTCATCGTGTCTGAGCGCGCCCGGGGGTTAGACTCAGTGTTGACAAGCTCCACTCCAAAGAAAGTACCTATGGGCTTCTCACAAAAAAAAAAAAAAAAAAAATCATTACAAGTCGCCAGATGACATCATACGCTGATTTGCACATGAATACGGTTGCTACAGCTGCCGCGTGTCAATACAGATATGTGAATGTGTTTGCTACGCTGTGCATGGGAAGTGCTGTGATCATCGCACCTCTTTGGATTAGTACAAGTGCAGCGAATGGGCGTCAGTCGTATTGATTTGCAACACATTGAGATTGTTTCCGAATGGGTCAAAAAGCTGAATTTGTCTAGTTGCTTTTGAGAAACAAAGTCAAAGACAATGTCGCCAATGTCACAACAGTGATTGTACTGATATGGTTTTTTGAAAGCCAATATTTTTGGATTAAAGCTGCCAATAGTCAGTATTTTGTGCCAATATTCAATATCTTATTTGACCGTTTTGATGCCAAAAAATGCCAAGTATTCAGCGTTTCCACAGGAATTTGTGACCTTGGTATTATAAGGTTCTATATGACCTTTTTATCAAAACTGAGTTAGTCGCATGAACCTATTCTATGAGTGCCTGTTGACTTATGTGTGGTGTTATTTTCTTTGAAAATAATGATTTTTGAGTCTGTAATTTCTAAAACAAAAGGACCCATCTCCATTTAACTCAATGGCCGCTGAAAACTTTGAAGCTCAATATCTCAGAACTATCCTGAAGGCAGGTGGAACCTTATAATTCTAAGCTCACAAATTCTGTTCTTGTCAGAGTGGAAAAGCCTCTGAAACAACATTTAGGGTCCGAGACCCACCAGGGGTCCTTGAGGGGGTTCCAGCAAATTCATCAATTGTTAAACTTTACATAACATTATTTAATTTACAAGAAGTTAACACAATTAGAGAATGTAGAAGAATGATTATTTTGGTCATAGTTTCACTGTTATCTCTCTACCTACAGTACAGAATTCTGGACAAATTCATACAATTATTCTCAGATTTGAGTTTGAGAGGCAAAATCTCATCAAAGCTGGACTAAATCAGGGTCCTTGATATGAAAAAGGTTGAGAATCACTGATTTAGACCATGGGACACTAAAAATCTCAGACTAATGAAATAGTTTTAGGGTTAGCAGCTCTTTAAGGCCGGGTGAAGCAGGTCTCAGTGCAGGTTTTACACTCCTGAAGCTGTTGGATTTTATTGGCAGTGAACACTGACTTGCCGATGTCTGATTTGTAATAAAAAAAGACCAATGTCAGTCAGATATATCAGCAAACTTAAATATCAGTCTAATCACACTGAGTGCCTCAATTACTAATATTCCAACCCTTTCTGCCGGTCACCACTATTCTTTCCCTCCCTCCCTTGGCCCATTATACCATAAAAGAAAAGGCCAAAGCAATCTGTGTGCCACCGCCCTCTACCTCCGTCCTCCCCTCCGCTGCTTTCCAAGTGGTAATTTAATCTGCAAATAAACTCCTCTCTTAGCTTTCGCGCTGCCCGGCGCTTCGCCACCCACAATTAACCCGACTGTGAACCGGAGGTTGCCGCTCCGGGAAGTGGTACTGCTCCGGAGTGCCGCTCTGAACTGTGCAGAGCGGAGGGAGACGTGGAGGGACGGGAGGAGGAGGAAGAGGAAGGGGACGGGGAGGAGGTGTGGAAACGAGACGGAAGGGGGAAGGGGGGAGTCGTGTCTGAACCACCTGAGGAAGATACGGTCCTGATGCTGACGTCACACACGCAGTCGGCTCGACAATAATCATGATGTTGCTATATGCTGTATATTAGCACAGTGGTTCTCAACGTGGGGTCCGGGGACCAGCAGGGGTCCTTGAGGGGGTTCCAGGGGGTCCCCAGCAAATTGATCAATTGTTAAACTTCAGCATTATTTCATTTACAAGAAGTTAAGACAATTAGAGAATGTAGAAGAATGACTGTTTTGATCATAGTTTCACTGTTATCTCTCTACCTACAATACAGATAATCATGGAATTCTGGACAAAATCATATCTAACAATAAAAGTATTCTCAGATTTGGGTCCGAGAGACAAAATCTCATCAAATGGGGGTCCGTGGCTCTAATGTGTGCTAAGTTAGCGGTTCTTGATATGAAAAAGGTTGAGAATCACTGTATTAACAGATTTTAGATTTTCCACACAACTATGCATGTCTACTCTTCTTCTTTCTCTTACTATTATAATCATCCTGCATTGCAATGTACTGCGATGCTGTTTCAGCGGCTTTTCCACTCTGCCAAGAATAGAATTCTGGGTGCAACACTGAAAACTTGCATCAAAATGGTCAAACTTAAAAGATACTGGAACACACTCACGCACCTTCAGGAGAGCAGACACACCTACCTGCTCTCTCTCCTCTAGATATGCTGTGATTGGTTCATCCCTGCACACTGACGTCAAGTATTTGCAAAGAAAAGGCCTTCATTGTGAACAGGGGCTGCATTGGACTGATTGGGCAATTGATTGATTTTACTTATTGATTTGTTTTTGAAAACTACGTGAAACTGCATGGCTGACTAAACTAGGAGGTTGGTGAAGCAAAGAAACAAAAATTGACACACAAGGGATGGTAAGTTTTTAACCACATGACTTTGTGGACAAGACCATGATGAAGTGTAATATTTTGTAAATGTTTGTATATTGGTGCATATTTTTCGTCAGGTTCCCCTAGTCCCCCTGGTCCAAACTGAACGTGCTCCGCAAGCAGGCAAATCACAAATAGTCTGAATAACATTGGTTTTCCACTCGAGTCTCATTCTCTTCCTCCCAGGTATTTTTCAAATTAAGCTTGGCTAATTTCTATTGCCAAAGCCTTGGAGGCAGGCTATGCTAGTTAGCAGAGAGTGGAGGGGTTTTCCTGCATATTTATGCGGCATTAAAAATGCAGCTTAACTCAACAATGGAGCTTAAGAACTGTTCCAAATGACAAAAAATGTAAACTAGCAGATACAAAGGCTGTTTTGCTCCTAAATGAATGATCAACCATAAGCATTAATGTAATTAGTATTAGTAATATAATGTGGATGGTGCAGATAAAACTGTAAGATTTGTGCAATCATCATCAAATACTATGAGGCTGGATCTTGGCACACATTATTTTGTCTAGTGCCAAATATATTGAAAAGTATAAGGGGAAAGTGTGTGAGAAGTCTTACTTTGTCTCTGGGTTTCTATCATTGTAGAAATAGTATTTCTAAAAAAGGGACCCCTTTTTGGGCCCCGACCTGCATTTTAAGAAACACTGCTTTCCACATCTGTGCCGATGCCGTGGGTTTCCAGCGTGCTCATACACACTTTTCCTTCATCCTAATTAATTAGCCCTTCAGATCCCCGCTGTATCGCTGAGCCTCCTGGTTTTATCTCACACACTAACACACCGACAGCTGCTGCAGTCTCTAAGGCAGCAATACAACAACAAGTATGTTGAGTGTGTGTGTGTGTGTGTGTGTGTGTGGAGGGGGGTAGGTATGTTTGTGTGGATGTGGTGGGGGTGGGTGGGTGAAAGTGGTTGGATGGACCGGGAATGTTTGGGTGGATATTTGTGTCCTTTGTTTTCTGCAAAGCACTTTGTGACAAATTTCGACCTGGCTTGATCAAAGTCATAATCCGTGTAAGTATAAAACTTTTTTTTTCTTATAAATAAATCTCCATTTTGCTACTCTCTATCACCAGTTGATACCATACTATATTGATTCAAGCTATAGCCAGTTCATGAAAGCTTTAACATTTGCTGTTCTAAACACCTACTTTATGAGGAGGTCCCTCTTTCCCGTGATACGTTTTATATTTAAGGGAGCAACAACAGCAGTATGTTTGGAATAAAGAAAATAAGGTAGAAGAAGAGCAATGACCGCTTATCACCAAAGGTGTCGCCACAATCAAGACAAAAAGAACAGAACTTTTTCAAAATGTAAAAGTTTATAGCCTGATATTAGCGTTCTGATGCTAAACATGATTGCCGGCTTCCCATTCACAGTCTTGAGAATTGAATGGGAGTGAACGGGCCCAAGAGGTTCGGCAAAACTGATTAAACAATATCTTTAATTGTGGTGCATGCTTGTTAGGGCTGCAACTAACAATTATTTTCATTGTCGATTAATCTGCCGATTATTTTCTCGATTAATCGATTAGTTGTTTGGCCTATAAAATGTCAGAAAATTGTGAAAAATGTGGATCAGTGTTTCCCAAAGCCCAAGATGACGTCCTCAAATGTCTTGTTTTGTCCACAACCCAAAGATATTCAGTTTACTGTCATAGAGGAGTAAAGAAACCAGAAAATATTCACATTTAAGAAGCTGGAATCAGAGAATTTTGACTTATTTTTCTTAAAAAATGACTCAAATCGATCATCAAAATAGTTGGCGAGTAATTTAATAGTTGACAACTAATCGATTAATCGTTTCAGCTCTAATGCTTGTAAAAACAGTCAGAATTAAAGAGTAACTACTTACTGCTGTGATCGAGTGCAAAAATACAAACCAACTGACCATGACAGATGGAGTGAGACAGCAGGTAGTCAGCAGTCATATTGATACTCCTAAAAGATGGTTTGGTAATGAGGAATGCTAAGCTATGACTGTACCCATTCTAAAAATGTATGTCTGTTAAATGTTGCGCACCCCAATAAAGCAGCAACATCAATCGTGAATGTCTATGTCTTTCTTATGAGCTCTTTGGGGGCAAAAAAAAGGATCTTAAAGGTGGTACGTGTATCATTTTTAAACATGAATATATCATTGTCAGATTAATTGTGATACCTTGGTATAAGTAATGTAAACAAATGAGACCATGGTGGAGACAACTGGTAGCCTCTATCTCACACCAGTGGTATTGTTAGTGCTAGTTTTTCTCCAAATGAAGACACATGAAGAAGATAAAAATGCTGGAAGTGATTTTTCCATCGGCCTTTCACTCCTTCCACCACAAGAATGGTGCAGCACAGGTGTTCTGCATACTATTGATTTCACTGCTGGGACTCTTGTATATTCTTGCCCAGCTCATTGTGTGTATTGTATGCCCTGAACACTTGACCGAAAGCTTGGTTTAATAAAGAAACTCGCAATGCAGAAGTTTTGCTCTTCCACTTTTATGTTTTTTGACCTCTAGCACCTTAGCAAGAGATATTAGTCGAGTGGGCGGTGATCTTCCTGCAGACTCCTTCCACCATCTGCCATTGCTAGGAACTCTGAAAGCTTTCCCCCTCTTCCTGTTTTGTGCGGTAAAGCAATCTTTCTTTGTGCTGTAAAGCGATCCAACAGATTTCCCACCAAATCTGACCCGATGACACACAATGTAAAATGCAGTGTAGAGGCTACCAATGTTCCAATGTACCAATGATGGTCTTGTTTGTTTACGGTAATTAAATTAATGTCTCAAAATGAATGTGGTAATGCTAAAAATGCTACATAGGACCTTAAACACGTCAACAGATAAGGAAATGTATATGGACTTTCAATGTTTCTTTACATTTACATTTGGCCACTGAATTGTGGAGTGCGTACTGGTCAGATTGTGGGTTTCTGTTTTGATTGTTGGCCGGTTTTTGGCATCGATTCACAGCTCCCAGGTCAGGAAGACAAACTCCGCCCAGCCACCAGCTAACTGGGAGCCCTAAAACGAGCGCACCCTGTGTTTGTCGCCCACACGCAGGTATCTGGGAATGTGCCAGGAGGCCTGCTTGCCGTCGTTAACCGCCTCTGCATGCTCTCTGGATTCACCTCTGGTAAACCCCAGCTGGGTCAAGCTAATGTCAGAAGTGGCTTCACTGTGCGGGGGCGGAGGGTGGGAGAGGTGGGGCAAGGGGAGAGGAGAGGATCGTCAAACGATAAGGGTTACATAAGAGAAGTAGGGGAGGGAGAGCAGAGAAGATGACATGCAAGAAGATGAAAGGAACAGAGAGGAGAGGAGGCCAGGACAGAAAGAAAGAAAGAGATGGCAATCGGAGAGGGGGAGAAAACTAGAGAGCAGGTGTTTGAGTGGGGGGCAGAGAGAGAAGTAAGAGGAGGTGGTGAAATAGAGGAGAGGTCGCTACCAGCGGTGGAATCAGAAGAGGGGGAGATGATGAAGGGAGGGATGAATAAACAGGGGAAAAAGGTGACAGCGAGCATGCCTGACAGAATAAGAGAAACCAAGCCAGTGTGCAATATGAAGTGCGTGACAAGACAAATGACATTGAAATGGATTTCTCTCTTTTTTCTTTTTCTTTCTCTTTCTCTCTCTCTCCCACCCCCACTATCCCTTCCCCGGGTTAATGTAACATCTCCTGATGCATTTCATTCACCGTTAGCTGTGCCAGCCAGGAGATACTCTGTCAAACCCATCTACATTACAAAATGGCCTTTTCTTGCCTTTCCTCCCCATTCATCCCTCCCTCCCTGCCCGCCCTCTCTCTCTCTCTACCTCTTTTCCCACCACTCGCTACTATTCATCTTTCTAACGGAATGCATTTCGGCATGGATGAAGGCCTACATTTATCAGCGAGGACATTTAAGTACAGATCTCAGGGAAAAGGCGAGATTTATTACATCCTATTTAGAATGGCTTGGAGGGGAGCGATCAGCTTCCGAGTTTAGTCAATGGGGGGAAAAGTTTTTCCATGGTGACACCCGTAGTTAGTCTGTAGCGTGAATGATATGATGACCATTTATCTGACGAGGCGGAGCTAAGAAATACAGTAGATTTTAATGTGTAGGGTGGGATGATAAAAAGTAATATAAACCCAAGTATGAAACCAAGATGTTTCTGTCATCTGACATAAGCTGGATTCCAGGGATCAGAGTGGACGAGGATTCACTTTAAGCACAATCGGGACTGACGTTACCAAGAGATTTGCCTCGGTGACATTGGTGGAAATGTACTGTCAACTAACAATTTCACACTACACCGATATGGGCTTTTGAAAGCTGGTACTGATATTTTGGGAATTTGAGTGGTCCCAGCGTGCGTCCTTGCCTTATGCCCCTTCATACATTAGTCTGTTTGCAAGAAAAGATGCTCACCAGAGTCAAGGGGAAGAGAATCTTTGAAAAAAAGCAAACCAAGGCACTCTTCTTTGTGTGTTAACGTTTAAAAAGCCTTCATTTTTCTATGGCTACCCACAGGATAGAAAGAATATGGTTTCCTTTTATCAAGTAGCCTTTTCTCAACCAGTATTTTTGGATCGAAGGTGATATTTTTTTGCGGCAATATTTTGTGCCGATATTCAGTATCTTCAAATTTGGACCATTTTCGTGCACAAAAAAATCCAAAAAAGTACAAGGATTCTTGTCAGGGTGGGAAAGCCTCTGAAACAACATCATTGAAAGTGATACTAATTAAATAATTTTAGGGTTAGCAGCTGCTTAAGGCAGGGTGAGGTTTCATTGCAGGTTTTACAGACTGACACTCCTGAAGCTGCTCTATAAAACAGGAGGAACCTCCATCATATTGGTGGCAAATATCTGATTTTGAGTAAAAATCCCAATATTGGTTCCACTTACCAATAAACTAATATATCATTCTAACCTTAGACCAAAGGGACAATGCAGACATACAGTATACCTACCACTCTACATAATGTATATTTTATGGTTTATGTGGAAAAGCGGTCATTATACCATGGTCTGGGTGAATACTCGATTCTGATTGGCTGCAGGGTGTCCAGTCCATCCAATTCCTGATAATGGACACCTACTAAGTAGTTCCAGTGAAACTGTCTGTTCACCATTCTAAATTAATGTGCTGGCTACATAATATCAGCCTGTATCTAAAATGAGTAACCATAGCAACAGGGATGCAGTCAAAGCCTCCGTTTACTCCGTTCATTTGTTCGTACGCAATGTTATTGACTTTGAATGTTGCTAGCATAACGTTAGCTTTCTGGCTCATAGCTGAGCCAAAGGGTTCTATGAGCTGAGCGGACTAGAAATATCTCCCACTGCCAAGTCGTATCTAAGGTTCATCCTATTTACTGGAGTAGTGAACAACGTTTCCATTGCATAAGAACTTTATGGGATGGTAATGATTGTTCCAGGTATTAGTCAAACCCTCAGGTGTTACCAGGGAAACTGAGTTATGGCTTGTGAAAAACTTTAGATTTTGATTACAAAACACATGAAAATATAAATTAATGGTCTTCATTTTTTTTTCTTTGGCAAGTGACCATGGTACAAGTGGGATAATGCCCTTCGAGGTGTCCATAATCAGGAATTACTGGCCTCCCCGTTGTCCATTAGTTCCTGATAATGGAGACGTCGTCGGGCATTATCCCAATCAATACATTACCCGATATTGTGGTACATGTGTGCACATACCAGTCAATTTGCATATCTACCGACAGCGTGGTACACGTATACATGGACCAGTCAGTTTGTACATTTACCAGTGATGTAGTAAATGTAGAAATATCTCACCAAAAATTCCCACATGACCCAGCTTATCTATTCATGTGAAAACTATTTACATTTATTGATCTGTTTGCAACAGTTCCCTCCAAAATTGTTGTTCAGCAATCTCTCACAGTTTCACTCCAATGTAAACAAGACACAGGTGTTTTAAGCCCGATCACCAGCACCATCCAATTGGTTTAGACATCAGTTCATACAGAACAGTCTTTAAAAAATAAAGGGGAAGTCGTAATGTTGTGAACTTAAGTTTTTGAAATTTGATTATTGAGATACCTGCCTCGATGCAGAATCACTCAAGAATAAATTGTGGTGCATCTAAGAATCGATTATCAACCCCCACCACTACAGAGGAGTAGAGGAAATACAGCTTGCGGTTTCAACTGTAGATGCAACAAATTTAAAACACGCAGGAAAGCGGGGTAGACGGCAAGGCCTTCAGCGTGTTCCGGCAACGGTTACGATCACAACAGCCATTTCCATTTCTATCAATAGAATGATGGATGAAGTGACACCTGGATTAATTGAAAAACTAGACATCGCGCGAGACAGAAAGACACTGAAATACACACCGACAAATTGCATTTTGATAACGTTGTATACAAGCTGCTCCGACTCACTGGCATGTCATACAGCGACCGTGTCTATAAAATCACTCCCTCATCCGCTTGACATAATGTGTATTATAGACCCGCAGCAAACTGTTTCAGTGTATTTATCTGCAATGTGTTGTAGGAAGGCTCAGCAGCAGGTTTCCAATGAAACAAAGCAGAGTGATGAATTAAGACTCAGTGGGATAGAGTGAACACAGCTGACGAACCGGTGATGAATAGCCTGCTGATGTTTGAATATTACACAGGCTATGGAGTCCACACACACACACAAATGTGGCGCCTACACACACATTTGTGCACCACATACACACACAAGCATGCACAACCATGTACACAGACACACACACACAGATACACAGACACATAAGGGGAGTTGAGTTATCCATATTTAAACAAGCAATCGATACACTGTAAGTAACATTTGTAAGTACCAACTGCAGGTAAATCCATATATGTAAATAATCCATACTCTTTCCCATGTTTCCTATTCATACATGTGTTTATATATAAAAATGTAGAGTTGCTGCGCACTCCAGCTTCGATAAAGAACGTATATTATTTATTAGTTAAAGCGTTTCGAAAAGAAATGTCTTCATAGGGCAATTCCTCATTTTTAAGTACTCTGGTGTGCGTTTTCACAGTTTTTTTGAATTGCATGTGTTTTTTGTGTTATGTCCTTACGTGTGTGTGTGTGTGTGTGTGTGTGTGCACGCGAAAGACAGCCCGTCCACGTTATATGTGTGGCTTCCTCTGATCTCCGCCCCTTTGGAAAGTCAGCAGAAAGGGCCCATCAGTCAAACACGGGCTGCCATGGAAAAGCTTTCCCTCTCCATTCTCCAGACCCGGCCCACCAGGCTAACCATGGCCAAGACATTACTGCCGAGTCAGCCTCTTCCCTCCTCCTCCTCCTCCTCCTCCTCCCCACCCCGGCCCCACCCCGCCAGACATCCTCAATGCCTTTGACAAGCCAGAGCCTACAAACGCTGGAGTGAAAAATTAGGCTTTTTACATCTGGCTTCGAAGGGATCTCAAGCAAAAGGAAGCTCTATTTGTTTTTTGAATGTTGGATGACCCAGTTTGGAGTGTCTATTACCATCATTACAGTAACTGAAAATGGATACATTCGTGTCTATTAGCATCATAATGCAAATTCAAAATTTCTATATTTCGATCCATTAGCATCATTACAGTAATTCAAAATCAATTTATTCACGTCTTATTATGGACTACCATATACTAATTATTCACGACTATTGAAAGCTTTTTTGCCTATCTACCCTATCGTAAGCTTCAGTTGTGGTGTATGTAGGTGTTGGCACTTGCCATACTTTATTATTATTTTTATTTTTATTTTTTACAGACAAGGTGTCACCACTCCAGAACCAAGATAAGGTGCATATATATAAAACAAAAGAAACAAACACTTGCCGTACTTTAGCCTGAAGTCCAGTTTTTTAAATTATAAGGGTGCCGCTAGCAAAGATCACACAGAAATTACATGGAATTCAAATCTAAAAAAAGAAAAAAGCACATCAGGGAAGCAATCGATAGTTTTTTAAAAGTCTTTATTTATCCAGGGAACGTCAGCTGAGGTCCTTTCCAGTTGATTCATGCCCTGCTTCACATTCATATAGTTCCATACATTCATACCAAACACCAACAGGACCAAACTACGGTGGAGAGCAGGAATCTAATCCAATAGTCTAATATCTAATAGTCCAATGAGATTGTTTCTGACCAAAGCTTTCAGATCTTTTGGGTAGCTGGGGTTGAATGGGGAGTTTTGGTCAGGTGAAAATGATGCAAACATGAGAAAGGAGCAATATGAAATCCAAATCCTTGGAGGATAGTGCAACGGGAGGGTAAAGACAACACAAATATGCAACATTGTACGAAAAAACATGTGCACACATCTCTCTCTCACTCACACCTACAGTACCTGCACATAAAGAACACTCCCACATCTGCCCACCCACACACCTCTAAATATATCAATCAATTAGGTTTAAAGGCAATAGCGGCCCACTGAATTAGCCTACTTTGATGCCAATTATCGCCCTTACTCCATTTACCCCTTATCAGGAACTTCCCCGTGTTTTCATTAACCTTGTGCACTAATTACTAATCATAACCATATGGTCCTTCACTTCGACAACACCTCTGGGACCCGGTGCTTATGTCTGACTCTGGTGTTCAACTGCCGGCCGATCCCGGGGAAGCCGTGGACCGGAATCCGAAATAAATCTATAATCAGGATTAATTGTTTACCTGCTTTTTTTTCCTCGTAAAGGGGCTTGATTAGGTATACTTAATCGCATAAAAGCACACGCCTAATCAAAGAGACGAGAGAGACGTCAAGCTAATGGAAGATGGAAGCTTTGTCCGTTAATTTGAGGGGAGGAGGCTGGGGGGGTTGTAGGGTAGGGTAGGGACGGGATGGTATGGAGGGGGTGGAGGGGTGCGGCAAACAAAAAAAAAAACGTCTCGTGAAATCCCATTTCAGCCCGATTGGGCTTCAACGGGAGCGGCTAAAGTGAATCAGTGGAGCAGATGAGGATAACAATCAGTCAATCAAGCCGTGGCCACGCTCTATCAAATCAATAAGTCACAGGCAGATAGGCAGGCGCGGGTGGGGGGGGGGAACAGGGAAACGGGGAGCCGCCGAGCCCCCGCGTCCGCCGTCCTCATTACGTGGATGAGTAAGTGTGCATTTCCTCGCGCGATGCTGGCCCCTGATTATGGAACACGCATAAAGAAGGCCGAGGGGAATCATCGCGCTCAGGTAGACGCTTAGGCTTAGCGGCGTCGGTGTTTTCTGACTCTGCTGTGCTCGTGCTATTGTGAACGGGCTGTTTGTGTGACTGTTGCGTTTGCTTTGCGGATATATCAGGGCGATATTGGCGCTTTATTAAAAATCAGATACGGTTCCGTCAGTGTTGTCCGCCTCTGATATGATGGATACGATGCGAGATTGCTTTGATTACATATTTATTGCGAAATTGATCTCAAGTTGGACTGACATGAAGTTTGGTTCTCATATCTAGCGATCCTTACTCGACCCTCCCTCACTTACTCTATCCTTACTTGCCTCTAGGATCATCAATGTGCGCCATTCTGGAACCTTTCCCCCCTCAGGGATTTTTCATCAACAAGTGACTACAATCAACCGATATGGGGTGCCACAAATACCAAAAAGCAGACCATGCAAATGGGTCTACAAAAGACAGACTTGAAATGTTGACCTTTTTGACACATTCTCTTTGGAGATGTTTACTTATTGGAGGAGTGTATTTGAATGTTTCTCTAAAGCCTTTGAGAAAAACTGGGAACCTAACCCACTAGTTGCTTAGTGCCACGAGTGTGTTACCTATGGCAAACAAGTATGAAACTCAGGCCATTTCATTTGGTATGGTTGTAGCAAGAAAACTTATTCTACTTATGTGGAAGTCAGACTACGCACCAACATATGATATGTGGATAGGAGAGTTGATGAATGTGTTATACTTAGAAAGGTTAAGGTTCTCTAATAAGAACAAGACTTGAATATTTGTCAGAATTTGGAGCCCTGACCTAGAGTACCTCAAGGGTAGTGGACTGAGGGTTAGGGTTACCCTGAACCCTAAAATAAAGGTTTAAAAAAAAAAAAAAAAGAAATGTTGAACTTTTTCACTTGTTAATGATTGGACTGCAAAAAGGGACTAAGTCATTCATGGGGAATGACATGGGTACTGATACCTTGTTTCTTCTTTTTTTTTTTTTTACAAGCAATAGGAATGTCCACATCAACCATTGAAAAGTGAACATTGATCCTTGGCTCTATGGGGATGGTACCGTAGGACCAAAGCAGCATGGTCAAGCCAAGTTGATTTATTTCTATAGCCCATCATCACAAGCATATCTCTTTACAAAGCCTACCTAGAACTAACTGATCAACAATCAATCACAGAACACATGTATGTGATACAGTTACAACCTTAGGTGCTCAGTGCATGCAAGGAAAAACTCCCAAGAAAACCTTTATTAGGAATAAAATGGAAGAAACCTTGGGCGGGCCAAGTCAAAGAGGGATCACCCACCAGTGACCCGATGCAAATATGAGCTCCAATGTATCTTGCAAACCAGGAACATATTCAAAAAAGACTTCATTTGATCAACTTTAGGAGATTCTCATAAGTGGATGGCATCAAGCAAACGCTTTTCAGAATCTTTCATCACTTTAAAAGATATTCAGCAACTTATTTGCCCTGGTTTATGACTATGACAACAGCACTACCATCAGCAAACTTTGTAATGACTAAAAAATGCCTGAGTATGATTAAGGATTATATTGATAACAATTAATGCTTACAGATCAGAAAAGACTAAAGTTTGTAGTTTTAATAGTGTGACTGATAAAAGGCTCTTTTCTAAGTGCTACAGCAGCTTGTCTGAAATAGTCGAGAGACACTGTGGAAAAAAAATAATTCGCTCTGTCTTTTTCTCCTTGATTTAAGTCATGTATCTGGGGTTTATTTGGTTGTTAGTGAACAGTATGGCTGACTAGTGATGACCTTGGGCCTGACACTCTGCCTTTAGTGTATTCAACACAGAGTCTAAATGAGAATTATAGCTGATATGTCCTTTCTCCATGGGATCTAATTACCTGCCCTCAGCGACATGTCTCACATACACACAGGCAAGGTAGTTGATGTACATACACTTGGATGGAAATGCACACATGAACAATTGGTGTTTGAAAATTTATGTTGGGGAGTGTGTGTGTGTGTGTGTGGTGGGGTAGTTCATTAAATAGCACCTCCACACACACACACGTTTGCATTACTCTTGTGTTACTCCTTTGACTACATTGACTCCCTACAATAATAGTAATAATAAAAATAATCATAATAATGAACTATGCAGATAGCACTTCTCAAAACAAAGTTACAAAGTGCTTTACTTAGTCAACAAAGTGCATTAGAGAATCATTAAAAGAGAGCAGAATTAGCATAAAATGAACACCCAAAAAGCACTTACACACCTGAGAAAAATTAAGGATAGGAGGAGAGGATCAAGAAGTAACAAATAAAACAAAATGAGGAATAAAATAGGACACTATGCAAAAGCCTGTTCATTCAAGCAAATTGTGAGGAGTGATACTGATTTAGCTAGCGTTAACTACAACCGTGACCGTAAACCTACAATATGCAACTTTGTGCCTTGAGGCAGGAAGTGTATTGTTAGTCCCGCCCTCCTCCCGCTCAGTTGGTCGAGTTCCTGTCACAACACCTGTCAGTCATCCTAATCAACTCTGTGGGATAATCTTGGGCTGTGGCCGGAATGGATCGCTATTCCCTCATGTGTATTTCCCTATATAGTGCTGCTCTATTAGTGCACTAATTAGCGGTAAATCACACATGATTAATGAGTGAATTCGGACACTTAATTCATCATCATTCATCATCAACCTGCGTCTGCATTCACCAGTCGCATAAACAAATGTTTCAGCTAACATTTGACGAGTTACCAATATTCCTTCAAAGCCAACCATGCTGACATCAAACAGAAAAAAAATATTCACCGACGTTCCCATCTTTGGCAGTTAAAAGAAAACATCTTTCGAACAGCTTGACGTCTTTTTGATACCAAAAAAAGTTTATTTTCTCGCATTTGTAAACAAGGTTTGGTGAAGAAGAGGATGCCATCATTATAAAACCACGGAAGGGTTACAACTTCGTAGCTTCGTAACAGCCAGGTGACGACAGACTCCCAATGCATTTTGGTATACTTTCACCGTTTTAGTGACCAGGCTTGTTCACTAGATATTACAGTGCATTGTGGGAAATATGTAGTGCCCTCAAAATCATTCCACAATATCATTCGACGTACGTATTAGTGCCCCAAAACGCAGATAGTGATCCATTCCGGCCACAGCCTAGCACTGCTAGCTTGCTACGTAGAACACCTAGCTAACTGGCTAGCATCCTAGCTGTCTAGCAGTAAACAAGAAGCTCTGTGTCGCTTCTCAGCCCTTTCTTCTCCTGCAGATGGCGCCAACAAAAAAAGCAACACTATTTACCGTGTTTTTTGAACGGATCTTGTCTGCTGAATGTTTAGCTTCGTTGTTCTATCTTTTCTTACTGCTTTACTCCATTGTTGTTGTCGCTATGACTTCCCTGTCCTGCGACTGCTAGCCTCACCTTGATAGCCTCAACTTAGCTCACCGGCCACTCCCATATTACACACTCACAGTAAAATGGTACACACCCCAAAACATTCCCAACATCATTGAAAAGCCAATAGCAGACTAACAGGAGAATTTAGGCATAAACTCACAGGGGCACAGACAGACACAGAATGACAATGTAACATCAGGGTATCCAATTCCGGACAGCATATGACCAAAAAATCACAATCATATACCAATATATTTCATCCTGTACTGTTTTCACTGAAGTTTCTCATAAATTAACAATCCTCCATCTGTATTTTTTAAAGTTTAATATCACTTTTACCTTAACTTGTAATAGATTTTCTTCCAGTCCCTGCAAATGGATGATAGCGCACCTATTTTTGAGATTCAAAATTCGTATCCAATTCCGGACACTTACTTTCGTCCATGTCGGTGTATTCATATACTCGATATGAACCCTTTATTAACCCTTCCTGTACCTTCACAATGTTACAGATACTTGTAAGAAGTGCAAGCTATGTACTCAAAGCTCTTATTTTTTCCATTTATCAGCCAATACCGATTCTCTACATGAAGTAACTGTCACCCAAAGTGGGATTTAAGGCTTCCCGTTTCTTGTTCGTGACTAAGTTCGTAACTTAGTGTTTTATATGCTTAAATGTGTATAAATATTTATAAAATTTGATACCTAGCTTCTGAAATGTGTATGAATTTACGTCACTTAGCTTTCAGTTGGGAACTCTGTATAAAAATGCCAGTAAACACCGGAAATTACGAGTTGCGAGTGGCCGGAATTGGATAAAGTGTCCGGAATTGGATACAATTCCGTTACATATCCTATTTGCATATCGCAGCTTTAACTCTCACACCTCTACATGGCTAACGTTAACATTTACCCTATCTTAAACCTAATCCTAATTATAATCTTAACCCTAAACCCAAGTACTAACCCTAAACCAGCCCCTTGTAGAAGTTCTCTCCTCATCTTTCCATCCTTGCGAGGCCCTCGGCAGGGGTCTCACAAGGATAAGCACTACAAGAACACACACACACACACACACTCACACACACACCAGAGACCTCAACACCAGTGCATTAACTTCTCATCAGCGATACTCATCTACAATCGAGCCTGAAAACATAGCTTCCCTCAGACTTCGGCTCTCTCTAATGCAGAAATGATGGCAGAGCGAGATGACTAAGTGAGTCTCTAAGTGGCCCAAATGAAGATGAGTGAGGAAGTGGCGTGATCGCGGTACTAAGGGGAGCGCTGCTGTCTTCCCCCGCCATGATGGGAGGCCTCTGGAAACGTTTAAGATGCAGGTGTTGTTGTTAAGCACCGTGATTCCAGCATATCCTATTCCCCTTAGCCAAGTCTCTTTGTTCCAATTAAAGGAGTAAATACTAAGAGAGTTTGGCAGGACTGAGCAAGTTAGGGCTAAGTAAAGCATTCTGAGTGTCGTGATTGTAGAATGAAAGGCTCTGGTCAAAGGGCCTTGAGTAAAAATGAGTTTAAAAATATCTCAAGTAGAATCAGGAAACCACTTTTGGCCTTTTATTAAAAATTAGATATGATCAAGTCTGTTGTCCACCTCTGATATGATGGATATAATGCATTTTGATTATGTCGTGATTGTAGAATTGATCAATACCACACTGATTGTCTATGGAAAGCCCGTAACCCGAATTCAAATGTGTCATTTTTATCAGATTCCACACAAGATGCAATCAAAGGCTTTCAGAGGCTTTTCCAATCTGCAAAGAATACAATTATACTCAAAATTATACTATTTCTAGGACTTTTTTGGCATGAAAATGGTCAAATTTAAAGATCTTGAATATTATAAAATGTAGGTATCAGCCTTCAGAAGCCACTATCGGTATAACGCTACTCCAGCGCTTTGCCTTGTATTAAAAAATATCTCCAGGGACTTGTGGTCTGCTGTGCATATGAGAACTGCCAAAGTTGTTTTGCCCACACACAGCAGACCTAAAGCTATTCCACATTCTTAATGATGCAAAATACGAACGGAAAAAAAAAACAAAAAACCCAACCGCATTCTACATTAGTCTCTGCATCTCCCTTGTCAAGTGTCTCTTTAGATGTGTTTTCTCTGGGTTGTTCAGCCCCGAACGCGGCGACGATGATGTAATCTGCCTCGAGGCGAACGATCCGGTTCGAGGTCTTCGGTCCACCCCCCCCGAACTCTGTGTCAGGACGACCCACGACCCGACCTGAGAGAGGTGAACTGATGTTGCGTAAGAGCCAGTGATGTAGCTGTAAATAAAAAGCTGGGTAGACTATGACCTCCAGTTGGTGATAAGGCAAACAAACACCAATATGAGCAAAAATATCAATAATATTGCCAGAAAAGCATTCATTTATGCTTCTTTTTCCCCTCAAAAAACTCTATCTTCATGAAACTTACATCAGTTTACAGGTATACAAGTGGGGTAGATTTAAAAAATTTGTAAAATCTTGCAGCTTTACTACTACTTTTTATATACTATGAATTTATATTCTAAAGATTTGTCAGGCTACAAAGGTCAGTCAACTCTATTCCACAAATAAAAAAAATAAAAAGGTGGGCAAACTTGAGTTTAGGTGGGTTTTACCCTGCACTACATCCCCCGCTAACACTTTATTTTACAAATCCAAAACCCGCTCCCGAAGACGTCTCTTTCTCTTTCACACAAAAAACCCCCCCTTTTTTTTTTTTTTTTTTTTTTTTCCCCAAAACACTTATCCGCCGCGGAACAAGAGAGCAAGAAGCCACTCCGGAAAGTTTCTCCCTGCCTTTTCCCTTTTCCCTTTTTTTATTTTTTTTTTTATAGCCTTTCAATTTCATCACTCGTAGGAAAAAAAGGGAAAAGTCTCTCGAGCGGCGGAGCGGCGAGGCGCGACGTGGGCGTCGTCGGTGGGCGTGCGTGTGCTTAAATAGCTCTCAGTTCTTCCCACTATTTACTCAAATTGTCTCATTCCACATCAATGAGCGTGCTTCACACAATAGCGAGCAGGATCCCTCTCTCTCTCTCTCTCTCTCTCTCTGCTGTACTTTGTGAAGGTTACTTACGCCCACGCACCTCCCTAAACTTAATATCCCTTATAAACAAACTTAATTAGCGGGAGGCAATGCTAGCAGGGCTTAACTGCGAGCTTGCGGTGTGTGTGTGTGTGTGTGTGTGTGTGTGTTGGATGCTGGGGGGGGCGGCTGGCAAACAGCAGCTGATAATCACCTTACTTTTTTTTTTTTTTTCAGTTGTTTAACAGGAGGGGGGGTTATTTTCAGTGTTGCCATGGCGGCCGATTGCGAGCGGCTGCCACGGTGCGTGACAAAAGTTGCTGATGGACGGTGTTCGGAGAGTGGGGGAGAGAGAGAGAGAGAGAGAGAGAGAGAAAGAGAGAGAGACGCCGCCTCGGTGCGTGTCAACCCCTGAACCGCGGCGGCAGAGACGCCGTCTCCGGGTAATTGATTCTATTTCTATTTCGCTGCGAGATCGTCATTATAAGTAAGCAGGGGAAACTTGTCGAAAAAAAAAAAAAACGAAAAAAAACAACTTCCAAGTCCTCCGTTATTAGCCGTAATCCCGTCGACTTTGAAGCTCGATGCAACAGAGGCGCAAAGACATGTCAAGGGATAATCGTGCAAATGCCAATAATGCTGTGTACTGTATATTGTGTACATGGGTGTTTGAACAAAGCAGTCGGTGGGGAGTGTGTGACTGTGCCCTCTGTCCCAGCTGAGGGGTTTAGGGAGTGTTGGCTTTGACAGCAAACCAGTCCAAAGGTTATGTAACGTCACCGTGTACATACAGTATGAAGGGGGTTCATTGGTAACACTTTACAATAAGGGTCACTAAGTTAAGGGATAGTTAATGCTTAATAAGGGTTAGTTAATGCTTAATAAGGGTTAGGTAATGCTTAATAAGGGTTAGTTAATGCTTAATAAGGGTTAGTTAATGCTTACTAAGCATTATCTAACCCTTAATTAACAGTTAACTAATGTGTAATTTACTAATGGTGTTCAAGTTAACTAAGGTTTTAATTTATACATAATAGTTTATAAAGATGACTATTAAATAATGTATAAATTAATACCTTAGTTAACATGAACACCATTAGTAAATGATTACCAGACACATTAGTTAACTGTTAATTAAAGGTTAGTTAATGCTTATTAAGCATTAACTAACCCTTAACTTAGTGACCCTTATTGTAAAGTGTTACCGGTTCATTCCAAAACACATAATAGTCATCACACACAGTGGTGGCAGAAGTCCTCAAATCCTTCACTTAAGTAAAAGTAGCATTACCATAATGGGAAAATACTTCGCAGTAAAATGTATTGATGTATGAAAAGTAAAAGTCCTCATTCTTTCAGAGTGTTAAATTACTGATGCATTAACCTGTAAGAAGTGTTTTAATGTTGTCGGTCTAACTGCTGCATATACTGTTGGGGAGTTTAATCTAAACAATGCAGCATATTTAATGAGCTTATCGTATGTTTTACATGTAAAACCTTATTCAGTAACACTTTACAATAAGGGTCACTAAGTTAAGGGTTAATTAATGCTTAATAAGTGTTAGTTAAATGCTTATTAAGCATCAACAACCCTTATTAAGCATTAATTAACAGTTAACTAATGTGTAATTTACTATTGGTGTTCATGTTAACTAAGGTATTAATTTATACATTATTTAATCGTTTATAAAGATGACCATTAGTAAATGATTACCAGACACATTAGTTAACTGTTAATTAACTTAACTTAGTGACCCTTATTGTAAAGTGTTACCCCTTATTCTACTAGTGGAGTAAAAAGTACAATATTTTATAGTAAAAGTATAAAGTCTGACAAAATGGGAATACTCAAGTAAAGTGCCCGTACTTCAAACATGTACTTAAGTACAGTACTGGACTAAATGTACTTAGGTACTTTCCACCTCTGATTACACAGTATGTAAAACACACAACTACATCCTCAAAATAACTACTGCTTTGTAAAGCAAGGTCAAAACATAGCAATTAACTTCAATTACATCCCGGAATGAGTTCAGTTGTTCAATTATTTTTAGCGGATACATCGGAAACCTTTTAATTAACATTTAATTCAGCAAAAAACTCATACTCATGTCTAGTTTTCTGCAGTTGTGTTACTACTAAATGTGTGTTTTATGGTATCTTGTTGTACTCAGTTTACCTTTATTTTCTCCTTCTTCCTTTCTTTCCTTTGTTTTACCTTGTGCTCTATTGTACCTTACTGTACTTGGTTTACCATCTTTTTACCTCACTGTTTTAATCTCTGTTATTCTCACAAAAGCCCTTCTAGGGACGTGTTGCAAATTCAAATTAGTTTGTCTATGTATATTGTATCTGTCCCTATCAAATCAACCATAAATAAACAAATAAATTTTACTCTAATTAGCGGTGCTAATTAGGCATTTCAAGGCATCGTAAGCACATTTTAAGAACATTGTAAGTGCATGATAATCATTCTAATCAGATGATGATCAGATGATATAATAATATAGTAAACAAATGTGCAAAAAAAAATTGTTGAATACTTTATAGGGCAACCGTATAATTAATGGTGCACTTGGCAATTCTGCACAGTGGCGGCCCCAGCAGGCAGCTAGAGGTAACTGTTTGAATTTGGAGGACTTCACTACCCAAAAATCCTCTAAGGTGACATTAGTTAACTGCATACATTAAATTGATTGCAATTTTCTGATGTTTGCCTGAAGATTACATTGTAGGAAAAGCTAATCTAATTTTCTAATGACTTTATAATCAGCTTGTAAAGCAGCAAAATGCTCTTGACTGTTATGTCTAAGTGTAGTTAAGTCTATTTTTGTAACAGAGATCTCATTTTATTTGATTCATTTTGTATCTGATTGGAACCTGGCCATATTTTCCCTGGTCTGTACAGTAAGTTAGTTGTCCAAACCATAGCAAGGGCTGAACAATAAAAGACCAAATAGTCCAGCTGGCCACAACAGATGTGAGGAGAGTCAGACGGAGAAGGCTCATCCAGCAAAAAAAAAAAAAAACCCTTCACACGGAGAGAGAGACAACTTTGAAAGGAGTGGAAGTACCCACGTCACCCTCACTTCTCCTCCGCTATACCAGCCAAAGACACAGGGTGCAAGCGCTCGCACACACACACACACACACACCTCCCACACAAAGGAGAAAGGGGGGGGGGGGGCACTTTGACAGTTATCCCGGTCTTTGTAATAAACAGGAGAGAGGAAGGAGGCTTAGCAGAAGAGTCAGCGAGGCCAGGGAGAGGACACTCACACAGAGGTCTTAATAAAGCCCTCAGCATCCCCCCCCGCCTCATCACTCTCCCTTTGTCTATCTTCCTTTCTTTCCGCCCGTCCGTCACCCCCCACTTTTCCTCTCTCTCTCTCTCTCTCCCCCTCTCTGTATGTCCGTCTCCGTCCTCTTCTCTCTCTCTTCTCGACTCCTCTCCCTGCATTCGGCTGCCTTTGATCTGGAATCTTCTTCGCCTCTCTGTCTCTTCACTTCCACTTCTGTCCTTCACCGTGCTGTAACCCCCCCCCCTTCCCCCCACAACCATCCTCCACTCCCACCCCCAGCCCTTCTTTCCATCTCCGTCCTCCTCCCTGCATCTTACCTAGTCTGGTCTGGTCTGTGTGGCCTTGTAGCAGCTGTAATAACATATATTATATATATTATATATACACATATATATAGTGAAAAATGTGTCCATACTGTTATAGCTGTGTATAGTCATTATACATAGTTACTACCACATGCACTGCTGTAATAATAAGATAAGATAAGATAGCACTTTATTAATCCTCTTGGGGAAATTCAGGATAATTATTAGGATACCTATTAATTAATCAGGATAATAATTGTGTAACTGTAATAACTGTGTGCAGTATAACTTTGTATAGTGTATAATGCAATAACTGTGCATAGTGCAGTGACTGTTTATAATGCAATAACTGTGTATATTGTATTAACTATGTACAGTGTAATATCTGTGCGTAATGTAATTAGAAAAATGTAATAAAAACTCACATTGTAATAAAGTGTCCATAACATAGTAAAATGCTGGACACATTAACATCATGTTGTATATGTATATGTATATGTACAGTACTGTGCAAAAGTCTTAGGCACCCAAGAGTTTTTATATAAATTGTGTCTTAGATGTTTATTCATTTTTTTTCTGCATTAGTGTGTCAGTAGACTGCTCTTTATAGTACATTTTTGATATTTAGAAACTTTTCATTTAATTATTTTTGAAAGCATCTTCACTTTACTTTTTTTGCTTTTACATATGCCTAACACTTTTGCACAGTACTGTATATGTATATGTATACGTGTATATGTATATGTAGAAATACACCACAAAACAACAAAATGGACTCAGAAATGCAAGGTACATTGCTAATAGCTATGTTTTTTTTTCTTTTTTTTACAGTGTTGAAGTGTTTCAGGGTGGATTTTTCCTTTAATATCAACTCGACTTTTTTTCATTTTTTTTTTTTTATGAGCACAAATCCAACGCATTTCAATTCATTTATTTCATTTATTTTAGCTTTGAGATTTGAGTCAATGTCATAAACGCTCACTGAAGTTAGAATCACTTCATCCAATTTGCTGGAAGTTGGCCGCACAATGGAAACCTCCACAGCTTATAAAACAGGCCCAAATCATTTCTCCAGTCAAGGTCCCTGTGGCCGGCTGTCTAGCTGGAGTCTGCCCGATACTGAGCGGCCCTGGCAAATTACCCAACATCAATGATGAGCATTAACTCAGTCTGATCGCCCCCCTTCTTCCAATAGGTCAGTCTGTCTTCATCTAAAAAGGCAGAAGAGGGCTTAATTTGCCTTCTCTCACCTGGCCACTGTGGTTTAAAAAAAAAAAAAAAAAAAAAATCTAAGTTTTCCTTTCTCCACATTTTGTAAGTGCTCACCCCCCCCCCCCCCCCTCACCCCGCACCCCCACACCCACCCACTCTCGAAATGTGTTTGCTTTCTCTCCACTCTCCATGTGGCACAAGGTTATTCAGCAGCCGACACAAAGCGAGAGAGAGAGGGGGAGAGAGAGAGAGAAGGAGAGAGAGAGAGAGGGGGGGGGGGAGGGGGAAAGTCGCTCAATAAATGCCAGCCAGTAGTTGCTCAGGAATGCTTTTTGAGACGGAGCTTTTGCACCTCTTGAAAGTTTTGAATGCGTGCCTCAGCATCCCGCAACCCACTGACCCCCCCCCCATACACACACACATACATACACCCACAGTCCATCCCGTCCCCCTCACAGGAGTGTTTACCTGGCCTTGGCAACCACCAGGGAGGAAATCCTTGGAGGTATAAAAGCCCCGCTCCGGTTGGGTTGATGTGTGTGTGTGTGTGTGTGTTTCCCGGCGGACCTGTAAGCATCAGAGCCACATGAAAGCAGACAGCAAGCGATAAGAAGGAAAATGATGTTTTTCTTTGGTTTGAAATTTGGGATAGACCCGGTCGACGTTACGACACAAGAGCATCCGAAATAATTCGTCTAAATTTAAAGGGGCAATAAGTGTGATTTTTACTGCCCTATAGCACAAAATGACCATCATATATCTGTGGAGGGTGGGTTGATCAATACCAGTGACTCAGCGATTAGTACTCTGGCTTTCAAAATGCACTTTCCCATACTCGGAACAAAAAGTCCCCATCTACTGCCATTATCAACCATTCAACAATGGCGGGGGGTGCTATGAGCAACTGAAGACATTTCAGTTATGAAGGCTAAAAAGTCTGGTTCTCAAGCCAACAAAGCAAATGACAAAGCAGTGTTATTCTTCCAATATTTAACATGGTGATATATTAGCTTTTCACTGGATCTCTGCTCTAATTAACTAGCTTACTCCTCTCTATTGTCATAATGTGACTTTTATATTTCGGTCCTTTACAAGCCACCGTAAGCTGTATCGGCGAACTGTCAGTGTTGTTGTAATTCCTACTTGTTGCCAATAGAGGGCGATAGGAGTCAGAGATTACGTATTGTCCCTTTAACTTTACCAGTGAGCTGAAGTACATGGGGTGGCCCATAATTTGTGAGCTTAGAATTATAAAGTTCTATCTGCCTTCAGGATAGTTCTGAGATATTGAGCTTCAATTCAATTCAGCATCCATTGAGTTAAATGGAGATGGGTCCTTTTGTTTTAGAAATTACAGACTCAAAAATCATTATTTTCAAATAACACCACAGATATGTCAACAGGCATTCATAGAATAGGTTCATGCGACTAAGTCAGTTTTGACAAAAAGGTCAGACAGAACCTTATAATACCAAGGTCACAAATTCCTAATATCGGTTCATATCAATGAGGCATTCCTCTATTAATGCGTGTGTTACTCATATGACTGAAACAGTGCCTTGTCCTCTGAAAACCAAAGAGCACCTTATAATTATGTCTATTATATATTCATATATTCATAGTATTCCCATGATGTCACATCAGTATGGTGCTTTATCATATACACAGCTCATTGGCTGTGGTTGTCGTTTGATTATAATCACCTGTTACTTTATTATAATTACCTGCTATTTTCCTACCAAGATGGCCGTATGATGATGTAACAGAATACAGTGAATATATATCTCTTCCAGTGGTGGAAGAAGTACTGAGATCTTTTACTTAAGTAAAAGTAGCAATACAACAATGTAAAGATCCTCCATTACAAGTAAAAGTCCTGCATTTAAAATCTTATTTAAGTAAAAGTACATAAGCATTGGCAGCAAAATGTACTTAGAGTATCAAAGTAAACGTACTCATTATGCAAACTGTCCCCATTTAGAGAGTTATATTTTTCATAAATTATTGGAATATTAATACTGATTTATTGACATACACGTACATGTAAGCAGCATTTTAAAGTTGTCAACGTGAAGCTAATCTTAACAATTTAGCTATACTTTTGGGTAGTCTAATCTATAACAATGCTATTTTATAGTTATTTTATAAAGATGATCAAATGTTTTAAATATAAAATCTTGATCTGAAAAGTAACTAGTAACTATAGCTGTGAAATAAATGTAATGGAGTAAAAAGTACAATATTTCCCTCTGAAATGTAGTGGAGTATAAGTACAAAGTAGCATAAAATGGAAATACTTAATACAAAATTGTACTTAAGCACAGTACTTGAGTAAATGTACTTAGTTACTTTCCACCACTGATCTCTTCCTTTTTGTTTTTCTCTTTGATAACCTGCGACAGGTCAATGGCAAGTGGTCCAAAAAGCAATAAAAAAAGTGTCTTTTTTTTAGAATAAAACCAAGCTCCTCATTACTGATTCAGAGTAGTCGGTTATGTCCGGACCTTTTAGTTGGGATAGTGTGGATACATACTGTAGGATTTTGGCTTCATAAGGATTCTTTATCGAAGCAGACCGGCTGAAGCCCTCAGCACCTCCTCTCCCCTCCACTTGCAAACCTCCTGGTCACAAAATGATTACTATTATTCAAAGTGACACGCTATGGCCTGTGCTTGCTTTCCGTCTTGTGTTTAAACATATCTTCAAAACCGAGCTTCCGAGCGGTAACAGAAACACAATAAGACCCAAACACAACACACACACACAAACCCTGTCCCAGTTCTAAACCTCCGAGTTTCATAAAGGGAAGAATTTGGCCGGTGTGTGTGCTGTGCTGTTTCTCGTTAACAGTAAATAGCGTCACCGGGTCCTGGAGGTGAAATTACACTATATCACGGCTGAGAGCTCATTAAAAATGGATATGAGTGGTTGACTAACAGTAGCTCCCAGGCTGGGGGAAAAGTGTCAACGGGGGCCCTGGCGCTTTTTTTTTTTTTTTTTTTTTTTTTTCCTTCCAACGTTGTAAAAAATTCAGGCTGATGTGACATCGGGGGGGTGGGGTGGGGGGGGAGAGAGCCAGACGCCAGCGCCGTGATTCATGCCTCTCATTTCCAGGGAGGGGGGGACTTTTTTTTTTTTTTTTTTAAGTGAAAGCGGAGGGAATTTGCCGATTCTACAGCGAGGGGGAGGGGGATTGGGGGTGGGCGGGGGGGTAGAAAAGTACAACAGCTCTATACTCGGAAATTCTTAGCGTCGGTGGGGGAAAGAAAAGACACCAGGAAGTCTTTCTCTCGAATGAACCTGTGGGCGTTTGAAACATTTTTTTTTGCGCCAAGGCCAGCCGCCGCGCAAAAAAACAACAACAAAAAAAAACAAAAACAAGAAACACAAAAAGAAAAATCTATTTCTCGTCACCTGAATGGGCTCTGACATAATACACAAAAACATTTTTTTCGGTGAGCAATATTCGGATTTTTCGACAATAACACCCCCCCCCCCCCCCCCCCCGCCTCTGACAACTCCACTGGAGGAAACGCGGGCTGCCGTTTGTCACATGTTGCATCCCGTTGAACTCCGGGTTTTTGCGACGTCTACCGGGGGGTGGGGGGGTGGGGGGGGGGGGGGCGGCGTACAGGTGGTCACACACACACACACACACACACACACGTACACGCAAACCTCCCTGGATGAAAGAATAAAAAGGAATAAATCACAGACAGATGTTCTCATTCTTGGCGAGGAGCCGGCCCCTCATTAATCACGCCTTATCAGCTGCTATCTGAACGGGGAGAGAGAGAGAGAGAGAGAGAGAGAGAGAGAGGGAGGGAGGGGAGAGAGATGGATGGGAGGAGGCGACGGAGGAGTGTGACTCAGAAGCGCAGCGCGGTCCCTGACCTCCCGCCACCCCCCCCCCCCCCCCCCCCCACCCCACCCCCGGCGAATTGAATAAAGACGCGGCAGCAGCCCAAGGGCGCGGTGTTAAATAATGCCCAGGCACACTGAGTATATTAAGATTTAGCATAAATAAGGAACAGTAGAGCGGCGGGCTGGTCTCTCATTAACCCTGTCAGAGAGAGAGAGAGAGACGGACAACTCCAAAAGGGAGATGTCAAAAGGGGAGAAAAACATGGCCGCCCACACGAGGGTAGGAGGAGACGGGGGGGGGCCCCGACTCGGGAGAGAAAGACCTTGAGCGAGACTCGAGGCGCGTCACCAAAAGTTTCGGAGCCGGGAGGGATTATGATTTAAGATTTGAATGTGTGCATCTGTTTCTTTTGTGCGCCGCCGCTTTCGCTGTAGATGAATAGACGAGATGACATTGACTTTCGAAACGCGCCTCGGCTATTAAATGAAGCGGTTATGAAACGACACGGTGCTCTACAGCACTGATTCTCAACCTTTTTCATATCAAGGACTCCTAATTTAGTCCACATTAGACGGACCTCCATTTGATGAAATTTGATAATATTTTCATGGTAACACTTTACAATAAGGGTCACTAAGTTAAGGGTTAGTTAATGCTAAATAAGAGTTAGTTAATGCTTAATAAGAATTAGTTATTTTTGATAAGGGTTAGTTCATGCTAAATAAGGGTTAGTTAATGCTTAATAAGGATTAGTTAATGCTTAATAATAATTAGTTAATCTTAATAAGGGTTAGTTAATGCTTAATATGGGTTAGTTAATGCTAAATAGGGGTTAGTTAATGCTTAATATGGGTTAGTTAATGCTAAATAGGGGTTAGTTAATGCTTAATAAGAATTAGTTAATCTTAATAAGGGTTAGTTAATGCTTAATAAGAATTAGTTAATCTTAATAAGGGTTAGTTAATGCTTAATAAGGGTTAATTAATCTTAATAAGGGTTAGTTAATGCTTAATAAAAGTTAGTTAATCTTAAGGGTTAGTTAATGCTTAATAAGAATTAGTAAATCTTAATAAGGGTTAGTTAATGCTTAATAAGGGTTAGTTAATGCTTAATAAGCATTAACTAAGGGTTAGTTAATTAACAGTTAACTAATGTGTAATTTACTAATGGTGTTCATGTTAACCAAGGTATTAATTTATACATTATTTATAATCTATTAAATAATGTATAAATTAATACCTTAGTTAACATGAACACCATTAGTAAATTATTACCAGACACATTAGTTAACTGTTAACTTAGTGACCCTTATTGTAAAGTGTTACCATTTTTATTGCTAGATATGATTTCCATGGTTATCTGTACTGTAGGTTGAGAGCAGACCTTAGATCGGCCCAAAAAAACAAGCCCGAACCGATCCGAGTCCGTGCACGTTCTGTCTGAGCCCGGCACAGGCCCGTCCCATTGGCTGCATTTATGGGCCCGAGCCCGGTTTAAAACCGAAATTTTCTTAGTAAGTTGGCTGTTTATAAGGAAACTAATTCCGAGTTGTTGAATGACAAAAATCTGTTCAGAATTACGTGTGGGATTTTACTGAACAGCTGCTTCCTCTCGCAAAGCGAGTGGTGCTGTAGGCAGCGAAAACCCGACACTTACATTTCAAATCGTAACCTTTGATTGACTGGTGATAAAAACATAATTGACACAAGTAATTAACAATCAGACTTTGCGGATTACAGAGAAATTTGAATGACAGAAATCTGTTCAGAATTACGCACGGGATCTTAATGAATAGCGACACGGAAGTGAAACTTGTTTCAGTTGGTTCAACAAACCTGAGGCCTACATCCGGGGCCTACATATAACATTCTGATTGTCACACCAAATAGCTTACTCCCCACCCCAATTATTAAAAAAAAAACATTATATGTGACCATGAGACCGGCCAGGCCCGGGCCCAAGGAATGGAGGGGAAATTCCTACCCAACCCAGGCCTGACCCACGGGCCGGGCCGGGCCGGTCTTGGGTTCGGGCAGAGAATCAAACCTCTGGTAGAGAGATAACAGAGAAACTATGATCAAAACAGTCATTCTTCTACATTCTCTAATTGTGTTAGCTTCTGGTAAATGAAATAATGCTGTTTAACAAGGACCCCTGGTGGTCCCCGGACCCCACGCTGAGAACCACTGCTATACAGTGACCAAATACACTCACCAAGACTGTATGCATTTGCAATTCTGACAAAAATGAAGTCCAGACTCACATGCTGGTAATGAATTTGAAGCGTTAATTACTACGGGCCGTGGCCTTGGAGCAAGCTCAAGTGTGCCTCCAGATTCGATTCAAATGTAACATGGAGTTCAAGCAAAAGGATATTGTTCGCTTCATTAAAATTCCCCCAAATTGGTTTACGATGGCATCGATTTTCTCTGTTGGTGCATTTTGGGGTCTTGCCCAGCCTCATTTTGCCCGATGCTTCAAATAACGCCAATCGATAACTCGATGTGTCCTTAGATTCTTACGTCTTGCATCTCTGGAACCATTGAGAAGTACTGACGCAAAGATGTACAGATGCCAGCCGAATAATGAGGGGAGTAACAGTGCATGTACCCTATGTTTGGCTTATATTAGTGAACGTTTAATACTGTCTGTCATAGCCAGAAACGAGACAGAAGAGTTTCCGATTCCATTCCGCTCCATCGCAAATGAAATGTTGGAGATGGAGAAGGTGACATGGTACCTTAGGACCAGATCTGTCAACTCTCTCCTGTATTTTCCCTTTTTTTTATTTTTACAGTTATACAGAGAGAGAGAAAGAGAGAGAGAGAGAGAGAGAGAGAGAGAGCGGTGAATGAGCTATGCCTCCACCCCTCGCGAACGGTGCGTCCGATGAGCCGATCGGCGTGATCAGACGGCAGGAAAACGTAACGAAACGGAAAGGAATCCTTCCAAAAAACGAAAAGGCGGGGCAGAGAAAGTGAGGGACAAAAATAACGGCCCATGAAGCTGAGGCATCAAAATGTGCAAAAATGACTGACCTTCTCAGTAGTGCAAGCACCAACAGCATTTCCATTGATGTTGGAACGGCATCAAGAGGCTCAGTTCCTCTCTCTACATGTCCATCCCTTTACTCCACCTTTTAATTTCATGCCTTTTCAAATATAGCCCTTTATCATGATGCACTAAATGCTCAATGTTGTGGTATCCTCGTAACCTCGGCAAACCGTATGTAGTACTAATTTATATACTGTATAAGTAGTGACACTAAGTCTTGCTGTATTCATGTATGCGTCAATGGGGTAGGGATGGTGGAATATTCGCAGGCTAGATGTGGTCCGGATCTGGGTCAAAAAGTCCAGGGCCATTTTCTTGTCCCAGTCCGTCCCTGATCAGACTATCTAGACACTTTGGAGACTATTTATCCATTCCTGACCAGAAGTATGTTGGGAAACAGCCATGTGTTTTTTTCAAGGTTTAGGGTGGAGTTTAGTATCGGTCATGGTGGGAAAAAAGATGTCAACCAGCATGCTAGTTGGTAGATCTCTGGAACCGAGAGAGGAAATCCCTTTCATGATGTAAAAATGATGGTCGGGTGGGGGTCCCGGAAAACCTCCCTTATTGTCAAAGCCCAATGTTGACAGGTATATGCTTAGGACATGGATTTTCTTAGGAAATGAAAAATGAATGAATGAAATTTTATTATTGTGTCATGCATACAATTGTATGCCCAGCCCGCATTGGCTTACAAGACACCATCAATTCAAACAAGCCAGCCAGAGTACAAAATTGTCAAAGAACAGAGAAAGAAAATAAAGAAACTAAAGTATCTTTCACCTTCAGATCTTCAGACCATCATTGAGTAGGGCATCACTGACAAAAGCTTACTATGTGTTACTGAAAAATCAAAATAAATATTAATGAAACAATCTATCTTGCCTTCTTTTCCAGGCTTTTGAGATAAAGTTAGCAAACTTAAACACATCAAAATTTAACAGCCATTCCAGTTTTTGCTCATCTGAACACCAGAATATTTCAGGGTTTTTTTTGAACGATTTCACGGAACAGTAACTCTCGTAAGTCATCATAATTTGTACAGTACAAAAGAAAATGGGACTCACTTTTCCACTTCACCCAAATCACACAGCTCACACAGTCTGTTTTCCTCTGAAATATTTACAATTGGCAGTATGATCATAATATAAAATGCATCAAGTGGTCAGCAGTCACACAAACCTATTAAGAGTCTAGAGAAGTCAGCCTCTTGTTCCCGGCTTTGGAGAAAGCACTGGTCAAGCTCGGTAATACTGACGGGACTCTCCTGGGCCAGAAGAGTAACAAATATGAACTCTCGGGTAGAATTCACCTTTAGAAGTCTTTTTCATGCTGTATTCGCTCTTTGCTTTAAAATAAAAGAGCCCAGGCAGGCGACTAATGGATGATTTCTTGTATTCACCGTGGACTCGTCATTTCTTTTTTCTATGGGCCCGCCGACGGAACAAACTCACCCTTTTACATTCGGCCGTCTGCTACTCCTTTACGGCTATTCAGGAACGAGGCTACTTTTATCCATCTCTGCTTGTCCTCCCCACCCCCCCCCCCTCTTTTTCTGCCTTCCCCTCTGAAGCCAACATCAACATATTTCTGCTTTCTTTCAAGACGCGCCAGTCGGATCAATGAAAAGCCTCTCAGCCGAGCTGTACTCTAAACATCTGCTATCGAACGAGCACTTTTAGGGGACAACTAAAAGCGAGAGACATTTCATTCTCTTGTGTGTGTGCGTTTGTGCCCGTCTCTCTCTCTCTCTCTCTACGTGTGTGTGTGTGTGTGTGTGTGTGTGTGCAGTGTGTGTACGTGCTCTGCCAGCGCTGGCATATGCATTCATCTAATTATGTGTGTTTGAGGCTGGAATCAAAGGCAAACCCTGACTTTTAATTCCAACCATGCAGTGTCGGGTTCAACCGATATGAGTTTTTGAAGGCTGATGCCAATACTAATACTTTTGGACTGCTGCTGCCGAAAGCTGATATTTGTGCTGATATTCAATATCTTTAGATTTGACCGTTTTCATGCACAAAAAAAAGATACATTTTACTCCTTTTAGGGTGGAAAAGCCTCAGAAACAGCGTTTAGACCAGTGAAAAATTAAAAATAGCTACTGAGCATGACAAGCCCAAGTCACAGTAGACCAGTGGTTCTCAACGTGGGGTCCAGGGACCACCAGGGGTCCTTGAGGGGGTTCCAGGGGGTCCCCAGCAAATTTGTGAATTGATAAACTTCAGCTTTATTTCATTTACAAGAAGTCAACACAATTAGAGAATGTAGAAGAATGACTGTTTTGATCATAGTTTCACTGTTATCTCTCTACCTACAATACAGATAGTCTTGGAATTCTGGACAAAATCATATCTAACAATAAAAATATTCTCAGATTTGGGTCTGAGAGACAAAATCTCATCAAATGGGGGTCTGTGGCTCTAATGTGAACTAAATTAGGGGTCCTTGATATGGAAAAGGTTGAGAATCACTGGTTTAGACCATGGGACACTAAAACTCTCCACTGAATGCTGATTTTTGGGTTAGCAGCTCTTTAAAGGTGCTATGTGTAGCATTTTAAAACTTCAAAATATCATTGTCTATTGATTTTGATACCTTGGCATAAGTACTGTAAACAAATGAGATCATGGTCAAGATGATTGGTCGCCTCTATCTCACACCAGTGGCATTGTTAGTGCTAGTGTTTCTTCAATTAAGACCACATTTCCCATAAGCCTTGTTGCTTCCTGTTCCCCCTCCCTCCTCCCTGAAGAGGATCAACATGTTGGAAGTGGTTGTTCCATCTTCCTTTCTCTCCTTCCACCATCTGCTGCCAGAAACTCTAAAAGCTTTAGCTCCGTTTGTGCTCTCTTCCTGTTTTTGTGCCATAAAGCAATCTCCCTTTGTGCTGTAAAGCAATCCAGCAGATTTCCCGCCAAATCTGACCCAGTGGCGCACAATGTAAAATGCAGCGTAGAGGCCGATAGAGGCGGCCAATCTTCTCAGTGACAGTCTTGTTTATTTACGCTAATACAACTAAAGTCTCAAAATGAATGCGGTAATGATTTGTTGATGTTAAAAAAGATACATGAAACACCTTTAAAGGAATAGTTCACCCAAAAATGAAAATTCTGTCATCATCTCCTCACCCTCATGCCAGTTGAAACACAGGTGAAGTTTGTCCATATAACACACAGGGAGGTTGCCAGCACAACTCCATAGCAGCCGTCTCCAAAACAACTGAAGTCAATGGGGACCAGTTCTTCAGAGTAGTAGATGATGACAGAATTTTCATTTTTGGGTGAAGTACTCCTTTAAGGCAGGGTGAGGCAGGTTTAAACAGGGAGGAACCTCCATCCTGACAGAGTCGGACGACAATAACAGGCCAATATCGGCCCGATATAGCCGTCTAACCCTAATCCAGTGTGTGCGTGTGTGTGTGTGTGTGGCGTGGCAGGGGTTAAACCTCCTCCTTAAACCCAATGAACCTCTGCTCTGCCTCCCCTAAGCCTATAGCCGGGGAAACAATGCCCTTATCTGGTTCGCTCAACCTGCCTTCCCATTTAGCCCCTCTGCCAGCCACAAATTTGCATGTCAATCATAGCAGCGGATGACATTTAAAAAGCCTGTAAAAAGGACTGGTAGGAAATCACAGAAATTAATTGCGAAACGCGCGTGCACGTACAGTACGTGTGAAATGCACACACACACAAACACACACACACAGAGAATCATTCCCTCTCTCCCCACACACACACACACACACACATTTCTCACCAGGAATTGTAATTCCTTTACGTTTCTTAGCGGAGGGAAGAAATTACCAAAATGGTTGAAGTAAGCGTCTCCCGGCGTAATTAACATGGCAGCTATCAAAGGGCTCACAACTCTTTTGAGACAATGAATTCTGTGAGGCTCTCCCTTTTTCTTGCTTTCTTTCTTCCTTTCTTTCTTTACTGTCTAAGATCAATAGAAAAAACCAACAGCTATTCGCCTCTGGATGGTGCAGAATCAACAGAGACAGTATCGCACAGGCTCTGCATTTAGATTTATTGTTTTCATTTTGCCTTTATTCATCGTGTGTGATTCTCTCTCTCTCTCTCTCTCTCTCTCTCTCCCTAGCTGGCTTCTCCTTTAACTCAAGCAGCCGCAGAGTTATGGAAATTGCCTACAGATTTTTAAACAGTTCAATAAATAAATTGACTGGCAACCGATGCAACCGGAGAACCTAATGAGACTGAAACAGAGGGTCGCCATCCTCAGACCATAACAACCACTTGACTGGGCTTACATATGTGTGTGTGTGTGTGTGTGTGTGTGTGTGTGTATACATATATATGTCAGAGAGAGAGGTTTACTCTAGCTAAATTGCCCCAACAGGTCACCCGATTGTATGTGTGTATGTATAGAACATGTACAATCCAGACACACATCACATAAACACACACAAATACAGGCAAACACACACACACACACACTCACACATACTCAATCACAAAGACACAAAAACACACAAAGAGAAAAATACACAAAATCACACAGGCACAAATACACAAAAACACAATATAAACAGACACACACGCAGATATAGATACATACCCACATAGGCGAATAGATGCAAAATCAAACAGACATACAACACACACACACACACACACACACACACACACACACACAGAATCGCCAGGACCAGCCTCCTCCCTGTTCTTTATTAATTGCTCTTTATTAATGTTCGTGACATTTTGGGAGGATGCTGATCTTCTGTCTCATCTCGCTCTGTTTTCTCTCCTTCCTCTGTTTTCATCACTCTGAAGGAGGAGGAGGAGGAGGAGGAGGAAGGGGAGACGACGGAGAGATGGAGGGGTTGAGGAACGAAAAGAAAAAGGGAAAGAAAGCAGAGAGAGAGAATGAGAACAGGACAGGAAAGAAAGAGCAGGGTATCTGCAGGTTTCAGAAAGCCAATTTTAAGTCTTTTTACAGGAATAATCAGTGTCATTTTCAGAAAAATAAATGTCCGTTTTGCTGCTCTCTATTCCCGATTGATATAACACAATAGTGATTCAACACAATATTCATGCAATGGAAACAACTATGCGCTCTGACTGCTAACTTGAAACCAGCAGAAGTCTTCTCTGGAGGAAAATAACAAAAAAAACTTTGTGTTAGTGCGTGCAAACAAAGATTTTTGAGGGGAAACAGATTGCCATTCTTTCGGTTTCGGTCCGGGAAAGTAGGAGCGGGAAAATAAATCAATAAATTACAAAAAACAAAACAAAGAGGCCCGGGTGAAAAAATTAAAGTGAGAATAGGAACCTCTGCAATAAAGAGCTGCTGCTGGCCTGATAAGCAGAGGTGGGACCAAGTCATTGTTTTGCAAGTCACAAGTAAGTCTCAAGTCTTTGCACTCAACTCCCAAGTCAAGACCGACAAGTCCCAAGTCAAGTCCCAAGTCCTAAACTTTGAGTTTCGAGTCCTAAACAAGTCATAATGCGCTCTTCACCAAATGTAATGCCATTTTAACAACAGAGGAAATCATTCATTTTCAGTGAAGGGAGTAACGTTAACATTGCGTTACCTTGCGATTTCGCTGCTGTAACGTTAGCAGATTGCGGCGCGTGGCCGTCTAATTTAGAAGTCGATTTGTCATCTGGTTTCGGGTGAACATCAAAGTACGAGTCGGGGAGGGAACCCGCAACACTCTCTTCTGTTTTAACAGATCATTGCTGTACAATGGCCGACACAGAGCCTGTGTTATAGGGGGGGGGGGGCTCTGAGGTGGATGCAACGGATAGCTGTAACGTTAGCTAAGCATTGGCTCGCTAACTACATTAATACTGTATATTAGCCTCTACTTACCGTTCTTTGTGCAGCTTCAAATGTCGAACGAAGCTGGAACTTGTTGCATCTCCGTCTGTAATTTTCGACCCGCATGTTTTGCATGCTGCAATTAGTTTTTGGTTGACCACCGCGTAGTTTTTGTAATCGAACGAAATTATCTTTGGTATCATTTTTTCCAACTGCCGCTCAGTAACGTAACGTTATTTCTTCATGGTTCTCTCCTGCAACTTGATTGGATGCTGTCAGATTGGTTCAAACAAAGTGGATCTGGGAAATGAAGTGTCGACTTGCTGGGAATGAATAGCGTTAACATTAGTTGATTCAGGAAATTAAGAGAATTGAATTGATTCATGGCACACTTTTTAAATAACATAACTTTTTAATCTTTGGGTTTGGGGGAAGGTATCAAGTCTTTTCAAGTCAAAAGGCTCAAGTCCAAGTGAAGTCTCGAGTCATTGGTGTTAAAGTCCAAGTCGAGTTGCAAGTCTTTTTTTAATTTGTCAAGTTGAGTCTAAAGTAACCAGTCATGTGACTCGAGTCCGCACCTCTGCTGATAAGATACTGAAGGACCTTACTCAGTTTGGATTGGAGCTATTTTCTCACAGATTGTAGCTAGCAGGTTAGCAATGTTAGCTATGTCTGCTTTAGCCTCCTATCCTATCAGTGTTAGCTATGTTAGCTATGACTCACATTAGCTATCATGTTAGCTATTCAGCACTTTACATTTACGGTTTGTTTGGGAAAAAATAAAAGAAAATGGCCAGCCAATCAGCGCAGTAGCTCATTAGCTCATTACAAGAAGCTGCTTATGTAAAACAACCTATTTTCTTGTAGGTGGGGAAACAAACACTGGGAAGTGAATCGCTAAAGCTATAACTAAACGATTTTTACTGAAAAAAAATTAACAGATGTAATTATATAAAATTGCTGAAAAAGCAAAAGATACCCCTCCTTTAAGTCCACCTGTGTTTAGTAAAGCAGATAGGATGCATATTGTACCACTAACTAGTAGGGATGGACGATTCCACATTTTTTGGAGTAATTTCCGACTCCGACTTCTTGTAATGGAATTGATGGAATTGATTATAAATCGATTCCAATCCCAAATGAAAATCAGCACAAAAATTTCAGTTTTACGCTGGTTGGCATTCAACAATGAGCCTTGAATTTGCACCCCCCCCCCTTGTCAAATGGATCAGACCAAGGCCGTCGAACACAGGCCTCAATCTGAATGAGTTAATTACAAATTCATTTAAATAAAACAGTTTCTATGATTCCAGAGTTGGGAGTCGACTCCGATTCCATTTATTTGTATATTTATTAGTACAATCGATTCTCAGAATCGACATGATAGAATTGAGAATCGATTCTTTTGGAGTCCACTCTTCATCCCTATAACTTGTACTCTAAGGGTGGAAAAAAAAACCTGTCATTGCACAGTGAAAAAATTAGACCTTTAATAACTGGATCTAAGCGATTTTAATACTTTATAATGCCTTACACTGACATAATTTATCTTAAGACTTTTTGCTGACTTACTAACGACCTGCGGATACGCTGCAGAGATATGGACGGATAAGTGTGAAGAAAGAGGGAGAGAGAGTCGGAGAGATGTGCATGTCAGAATGCAATCAAAAATATGGGTATGGAGGGAAAAGAGAGGGGAGAAGAGAGGAACGGAGGGCTGAAGACTCTCTACCTTCACACCCGAGTCCTTCATCAGCTCAAACTGAACTGCCTGGTAGGGGAAGATGGAGCAGAGGGATCTCTGAAGAACTGAGAGAGAGAGAGAGAAAGAGGGAAAATGAAACATAGCTACTGCCTTCCCTTGCGTTTTCTCACTGTATGTTTCCATCCAAGTGTCAAGCGAATTTTATGCAAACTTTTTGAAATGTCTCCAGTGTAGAATGTGAATTAGGTGCGTTTCCATCAACTGGGTTGAAGCAAATAAATTTCTGAACGTTAAAACACATCCACCAGAAAATGAGTATTGGGCAAGTTGTTAATATCGGCCATATTTCATGCTTTCATTTGAAGACAAAAACAAAGACACACAACATTTCAGAACGTCCAAAGCCACTTTCCAACTTTTGTGCAATGAGAATTAACCATTTGTAGTAATTTTGCCGTTTCCGGCAAAATTAAATTTGTTATATCATCATTTGCCAAAAAATACTTGGAAACCGAGCTAGTTGTGGATGTTGTGGATCTGTCTACATAGCCCAGGGTTCCTACGCAGGTCTCGAAAGTCTGTAAAAATATTAAAAATGAATTTGATCATTTCCAGGTCTTGAATAGTTTGGGAATTTGAAAAAATGTCTGGAAAAGTATGGAAAATGTTGCGGTTCAGGTCCGATACACACATAATTCTAGCTTTTATGTTGTTGTAGACCCACTTTGAGTCCACAGTTTTTGTTGATGTGAAGAATAATGTTCAGATAGAGGGACGCTCTTATTACCCAGCCGCTGTCAGCATGCATTATATCAAATACCCACCAAAATCAAATCCGGTCAAGAACATAGGGTCTGGGAAAAATATAGAATTTTAAAATGGAAACCGTGTAGGAACCCTGCCAATCATCTCACATGTTCTGATATTTGTTGCTGTGAAGAACAATCTTCATCTATACAGTGATATGACCTAGTTAGCAGGGGCAAGATGTCTATCTGCGTAAATCATATTGAACACCAGACAAAATCTTCAAAACAAATCAAGGTCTGGAAAAAGTATGGAATTTTTAAATTGAAAATGTGTGCTTACTGGATGTTTTTTTGTTTTTCGCACAATTCTCTGTAAACTCTAGAGACTGTAGTGCGGGAAAATCCCAGGAGGGCAGCAGCTGTTTCTGAGACGCTGTAACCACCATGTTTGGCACCAACAATCAGACCACAGTCAAAGTCGCTTAGATCACGCATTTTGCCCATTCTAATGTTTGGTTGAACAAAAAAACCATCACCATGTATGCAAGCTTTATGTATTGAGTTGCTGCCACATGATTCACTGTTTGGACTAGCAGGCTATTTGCATTCACAAGCAGGTGTACCTAATAAAGTGACCGGTGACTGTGTGTGTATGTATACTGTATTTTTTTTTTTTTACATGGCTAGGCAACTATCAATGCAAACAAGGACAATGCAGCTGTCTAAAGCTGTCTAAAGCTCTAAAGTATGGCAATGAACACCATTAAACATAGTTACAACCACTTGTTAAAATTCACTGGTTGTCTGTCCCTCAAATTACAATATGGATACCTTCATGTAGATGACAATGCAAGGACTCTACAAAGAAGGGGGAACTTAAACATCAAATGCTGATTTTTATTTTCTCTGTCCAGGTTATTATACTTGATTACTTAGTGGCAAGAGGCTTCTTCCAAGGCAAAATTGAAAACATGGTAATACACAATCATGTAGTGGTAAATAAACTATGACCTCCAGTCCATAATTGTCATAAGGCGAACAACCACCAACACTGAAAAAATCAATTATACTGTATTTTCAAAAAAAAGCATGAATTTGTCTTTTTTCCATACTATTTACTATGATGTGAATTATGCCACAAAGGTTTATATCAGCCTAAACAGGCGGTTTACTGTCTGAGTTTACTGTCCCGCTACATCCCCGGCAATTCATTTTTACACTCGCGATATACTTTTCGGATTAGACGAAATCATCTCATGAATCACAGAGAGCCCGTCCCTCCGGCTGAAAGCTGCTGACGAGCAGCGCGGGGCGGTAAGCCGTCTGTCTGGACCCCCCCCACCCCCACCCCCCCTCCCCCCCCCGCTGCTCTCACACTCTCCTCTTCCTCCTCGAATTTCAACTTCCCTGCCAAGTATTTTATCCCCCCGGATCTAAAACCTCTAAACCTCAGCCTGTGCCCCTCCGCCGCGCTGTGCAACCTCCCATAGACAAATAGATAGGCTCTGGAAGACTGAAACCGCACCAAATTGGTCCTGTCTGAGTGTGTGTATGTGTGTGTGTGTGTGTGTGTGTCAGTGTGTGTGTTGGGGGGTGGGTGGATGGGGTGTACAAGTGTGTGTTCACTCCAGCCTCACGCTAACCCGTGTACTTCTGTGTACATGTGTGAGTGTATGTGTATGTGTGTGTGTGTGTGTGTGTGTGTGTGTGTGTGTGCACGAGACGCAATTGATAACCCGATCCCAGAGGCGGGCATTCAAAAGATGAATATTCGCAATTACAGCCTTCTCATTAGAGCGTCTGACCTTCTAGAGAGCCTCCCTTCGTATCGATCGTCCGGAGCGCGATCAACGCTGGCCTTTTCGGTGGAGATTGCTCACCGCCCGACCACAACAACAACCACAACAACAACAACAACAACAACAACAAAAAAAACGACAACCGGCTCAAGGTGGACCGGAAGCGTCGCGGCAATAATCTGCTCTGTTTGCAGTGGTGTGGGAGAACGAGCGGTGGGGTGAGAGAGGATGTCAGGTGGAGGGAGAGGAGGCAAGAAATCACATATTGCGTCTGGAGAGCAAGGAAGAAGCAGAGGTGGGAAGTAACTAAGTACATTTACTCAATTACTGTACTTGTGCAATTTTGAGGTACTGGCACTTTACAATAAGCGTACAATAAGCTCATAAAATATGATGCATTGTTAAGAGCTTCAACTCCCCAACAGTATATGGAGCAGTTAGACCGACAACATCACCATACTGGTAACACTTTCTATGAAGCCAGAGTCTATAATACATTATAATCATACTTATAACACATTATAATGCCATCATAATGCATTATAAGTATAGTTATAATCATGCATAGACAGTTTATAACATTATAAACACATTAGTTACAATCTGTTATAAAGCTTTTTCATTGCCACTTAAATGAAAAAGCTTTATAACAGATTATGAGTAATGTTATAAAACATTATAACTCTCTATGCATAATTATAACTATACGTATAATGCATTATGATGGCATTATAATGTGTTATAAGTATGATTATAATGTATTATAGACACAGGCTTTCATAGAAAGTGGAAAATGGTTACTTCTTACAGGTTGCATGCATCAATAATGAAAGGGACCGTTCTTCAGAATGAGTACTTTTGATACTTAAGTATTTACAGCTAATACCTAAGTAAACTTTTGAATGCAGAACCTTTACTTTTAATGAAGTATTTTTATTTTATTTTATTTGCACACATATAAAACTGCATAAAATCCAGATAATGAAAAAAATAAAAGATGTGACAGGAGAGGTCAAGAAGCCACAGGCTTATACAACGGACAATAACAAAAAAGAAAAAAAACAAAAAAAAAAACTAAACATAATTTAGACAAATGCAACAAAAAATAAATGACAACAAGAAGCACACAAACTGAGCAAATAAAATAACCAATCAGTAGACAACAATCCAATAAAAACAAAGAAATACATGAAAATGAAACATGATTTTTTTCCATTATAGCACTGCTACTTTTACTTGAGTAAAGGATTTGAGGACTTTTTCCACCACTGGGAAGAAGCAAGCAGAGAGGGGGGGTTCCTGGGTGGAAAACCTTGGCAACCCTCAAAGTCTAGAATACAATACAATACAATACAATACAATACAATACAATACAATAGAACAATAGAATACAATAGAACGGAACACATTATCACCACGTCCAGTCAAAGTCACTGCACTGTGTGAAAGTAACGAAACACTGGAGGGACCGATCACTCCTTTCACAAATGGAACAGTGTGCAACTTTTATTTGATTAAGTGAACGCAGTTGACGAAGCAAAGTTATGAAATGTGCCGTAAATTGTCGGAGCCGAAGTTAGTGGAAGTCTACAATAATTCAAAAACGGGTCATTTTGACAGGTCCGCCACGCTTTTTAAGTTCCGGTGATTTATTCTGTTGTGTTTAATGGACAGAAGATATATACCCGTGCAGCGCGAGTACGCTCAATCAAAGCCCGGTGCCTTTTAGTATGGAGGCGTACTTCTGCCACTCCAAGATGGTGGTGATGTCATCGTAGCCCGGGTAAAGTGCAGCGAGGGAGGTGGAGGAGGGAGCGCCGGGTTCCTCACCTGGGACGAGCCTATCTTCCTGAACACCTGAGGAGGGGCAAGGAAGAGACGGACCATCGCCATGTCTGTCTTGGTTTATCCGTGCTGGCCTGGGTGGTTCAAAGAAAGATATGTCCTCTGTCTTAGGCTGGGGACTTGCATGATCCGACGTGAATCAATATGTATTAATATGCAGATTAGTGCAGTGTACATTAATGTGCATTGAAGAAAAAAAACCCCAAGAGAATGTGGGTAAACCCGTGGCTGGAGAGAACCAGTCTTTGTAGGACAGGAGTTTACAGTTATCATTAATGTAATCACTGATGTCTTTTTATCTCATATCGGCTTTTTATTGTCTCTTTATCAGATTTTTCTTCTTTTTATCATCTTTCTATTGTCTTTTTACGTCTTTTATCTTTTATCTTAACTCTATCTTAATTTTATTCTATTATTTTATTTATGTTGGTTTTCATCCTATGATTATACCTCTATTTACCTGAATGTTTGCTCTTTTCCACCTCTGTCCTCCTATGAATTTAATCCCTGTTTATTATTGTTTTGTTGCCTTTTAAATTCATAATTTGAGTATGCTGCTTTTATTTTAATAAATAATAATAATAAATAACAAAACTTTACTCATATAGCACCTTTCAAAACATGGTTACAAAGTGCTTTACAATAAAAACAGAACACATTAAGAAGCACAGAGAGATTAGAGTGAACTAAAAGCCATAAAAATAGACACATTATAAACACAAAGGGAGTAAAAACACAAAATTAAAAAATTTAAAAAAAAAGATGAATTTTGTCTGTCAAAGAACTTTGTAAACTCTGTTTTTAAAGGTGCTATATAAATAAAGTTATGATGATGATGATGATGATTCATCATCATCATCATCATCATCATCATCATCATCGTCATTATTATTATTATTATCATTATTATTATTATTAATATAACTTTTGAATATAACTCTTCTGCCTCACCTCACTGCAAACTGGGCTCTCATTGGCTATCAGTGGTCTCTACTCTTGGATTGAAGCTGTGGTCGACACACACTTCAGGCCCGTCCATATGTCGTAAATATCAAACACAACTCAGATCTGGCCAACAAGATTCCACATATGAACCATTAATGCTTATTGATTCAATCAATAACATTCCCTGTTGCTTTGTTTCCACTGGCAGCTGTATAAAACTGACTTCAGAAAACCAGCAAACAGTAGTAAAACAATAAAACTTTGTTATTCCGGCTTTGTTTTACTGTTGCACTATTACTGAAGGTGTGAGCGGATTTTAGGTGTGTGAGATGTTCTCATTATTTTCAGATGCTGTGTCTTCTATTGCGAACTTGCTAATCAATGGAGACACAAAGCAAACCCGTAGCCAAGTGGCAGCTAGCCCCAGCCGGGCGGAACAGAGCTAATGGACACCAGGAGTAACTGGCACACAAAGGGACTGGCGGGTTTCTCCTCTGTGGGAAGCCCGTCCTAATGAACACTGCCTAGATGTGGATGAGCCGCATTCTTCACCAGAGACACACCCATGTTACGGGAAAACCTGAGGTGATGCAACAAATCAAACATGGCTGAAAGACTTAGTTTCGAAACTTCAAAACTCCAGATCAAAAGCATGGAGGAAATCGCTGGGTCTACTGTTTGTAGCAGTGACTAGAACCTTTGACTACAATCAGAATGGAGGAATTATTTTACTTTATCCATAGACCTCTATTCATACTATTCTGTTATATCGCCACACAGCCATCTTGGTAGGAACATAACAGGTGATTGTAATCAAATGACAGCCACAGCCAATGAGATGTCTATATTGTAAAGCACCATATTGGTGGGAAATGCAAGTGACATCATGGGAATACTATGAATCGGCAACCAAAATACAATGCTGCGGTCGAATAGTCTTTTCGCTTAGGAAGGTTCCTAACTGAGTGAAATGACCCGGAAGTATCTAAGTGGCAGCCATGATAAGAGCTGTTCGAATTCTCTAAATGCTAAGGAAAGGTGCTTCAATGATTCCTTACTTAGCTCCTTTAGCATAGGATACACTGAACCATCCTTTACGAAAGGAAAGGAGATAACGCTGTCCCACAATTCCTTGCAGCAGCAACATTTAAAGCTACGGACCATTCGGCCGTTCACGAAAACAAACTATCAACATGACCGACAAGGGACACGGATCATCATGCAAGTTACCGTTGCTTATCAAGCATTTTCCATCTTATGCCATAACTTGCTAATATGCTTATATGTTTTGAACTTTCAACAATATGTTAAACCCATAGGCGAACTATGAACGTTACGCTGCTGTTGCAAAATGATCAAAGTGATCTAAGATGCGCTTTTAGTCGTCCATCTTCGGAACATTGTAGTTTCACACGGCAGACCCACGTCATTAACATCCGCCGTTGCATAATTACGTAGCCTAGTGTTAAGTGCAGTCGCATTCTCGTAGGACCGCGGTTGTCTTTTCCCAAGTCCAAGACGTTTTCCAATGAGGTCAAGGAAAAGTGGTTAGGAAAAGACATAGGACGTATGTTTTTTGACTATTTGACCGCAGCCCAAGTCTCAGGCACAGCACCACCCCCAGTCCCCTTGAACTACAGTGGCCTGTAATTGACACAAAACAATGAAGTCACATTTTCACAACAGGGAGAAGTAAGCGAGCTAATTAGAGCAGAGATCCAACAGAAACATCTAGTGAAACTGGTAATATATCAGCATGCTAAATACGAGAATAACAATAGTTCTTTCTCATTTGCTTTTTTGGCTCTGAGAACGAGGCTTTTTAGTTTAGTTTGTAGCTGAATTGTGCCGTTCGAAGTGCTGTTCCCCATCATTGAGCAGTTGAAAGTAGCAGTAGGCGGGGGAATGGGGGAGATTGTGTCTTGAAAATCCAATGTGTGGGGAGTTTGGGCCAGAAAATGAGTTTTAAAAGCCAGAAATCTCAGTTCCTGGCCAAGTAATCGTTGAGACACTGGCATTGATCAACAACCCTATCAACCCACCACAGATATATTAGGGTCATGTGGTGCTGTGGGACAATAAAAGCCTTACTTATTGCCCCTTTAACCCCACACAGAGAATTTTCAACCTGCACTTCAACCTCTACCTGATGTAGTTTTACATCACTGATTTGGTTTAATTCTGTTGCTTTAAGGGGAAAAACTGTCCGGTGACTAGATGATACCACAATGTAATGATGACTAATTTCAGCAGACGGCCTTGAATACACACAACATGGTTTGTAAGTGATACTCCATACCATGCAGTATAACATAAGCTTTGGAATGATACAGTATCTGTGCTGGTGTATGCATTATTAAATGATATCTGTGTGAGAAACAGAGAGAGAGATCAGTCTCCCTAATAAGGTCATCGAGATCCATATATAAGCTCTCAGATTGCCAGTACAATATTATGCCTGAGCAGGCAACGTTATAGGTAATATTAATTTAGTTATTCATGAGTTTCATCAACTGTGAAGCTCAAATTACTGCATGACAATGCATTTTTAATCATCCTCGATATCGCCGCAGAGGCTGCCCTGTCATTACCACAACGCAGAGACAAAGCAACGTGTGCTTTCAAAATAGTTTAGTTTTTTTCCCCTCAAACTGAAGCAATGAGCATGACACATCAAGTCACAGAATGTGCATATGTACATCGAGATATACGTGCATATGTACATATACACATTAAAGGAAAAATCCACCCTAAAACACTTACACTGTTAAAAATAGCTACTGAGCATGACAAGCCCAAGTCACAGTAGACCAGTGGTTCTCAACGTGGGGTCCGGGGACCACCAGGGGTCCTTGAGGGGGTACCACGGTGTCCCCAGCAAATTGATCAATTGTTAAACTTCACCATTATTTAATTTACAAGAAGTTAACACAGAGAATGTAGAAGAATGCCTGTTTTGATCATAGTTTCTCTGTTATCTCTCTACCTACAATACAGATAGTCATGGAATTCTGGACAAAATCATATCTAACAATAAAAATATTCTCAGATTTGGGTCCAAGAGAGAAAATCTCATCAAATTGGGGTCTGTGGCTCTAATGTGTGCTAAGTTAGCGGTCCTTGATATGAAAAAGGTTGAGAATCACTGCAGTAGACTGGGCATATGTAGCCTACATTGAGATACATGTGTATACACCTTAAAGGAAAAATCCACCCTAAAAGGCTTTTACACTGTTAAAAACGGCTAATGAGCATGACTAACCGAAGTCACAGTAGAATGTGCATATGTACATTCAGATGTATGTGCATATGTACATATACACATTTAAGGAAAATCCACCCTAAAACACTTTGACTTTGTTCAAGGTAACTACTAAGCATGGCAAAACCAAGTCACAGTAGAATGTGCATATGTACATCGAGAAACATGTGTGTATGTAGGTTACATATACATATTAAAGGAAACGTCCACCCAAAAAATAACACTTTTACACTGTTAAAAATAGCTACTGAGCATGACAAGCTCAAGTCACAGTAGAATGTGCATATGTACATTGAGATACATGTACATATACATTAAAGGAAAACTCCACCCTGAAAATTAACCCTTACACTGTTAAAAATGGCTATTGGCGATGTAGCCTACCTTTAATTCCGGGTCCCATTTTATTACTCAGTCTTTTGTTGCTTCTGGGGGTTGTTGAAAGGCATTCTGGGAAATCACTAACTGAAGTAGAAGTAGACGAGGCAGGTTTAGGAAACATGGGTACACCAAAAAAGTAAATTGCAGCACTTCATCACTTCAGCACTTCATGTATTCTTGGAATACATTGCACATCACATATTCATGATATTTAACAGTGTAAGAGTTTTCCACAACATATGAATTACCTTCTGTAGGCTTATTAATATGAATATGACACATATTTACATGTGTATAAGCTGTTGTTTTTGATTTAATAGTATTATCGATTTGTTTGAATACAAAGTAAGGTTTGAGTTGTTAGAGATGCAAGGGTAAAAAACAGTTTTCAGTTTGAAATTCTGGAAAGTGTCGCTTTGCTTTCTTGAATAAAAAACTACATGTTAGAGTTTAGAATATTTGGATGATATATTGATTGGACACATTGGTGACACAGTCCTCAGTGTACAGTGTAGATAAGGGTGATAGTGAGGAGTGAATACTAAAGTTGCCTTAAGTATGTTATGGCCTTGACATCAGCAGTGAAAAAAGACGTGGAGGCTGTTAGTAAGCTAGGACACTCCTGATCTGTTGTAATCTGTAGGCATTCACATCTACTGACAGAAGAGGTGGAAAGTAACTAACTGTGCTTCCCAGAGATCACCTGTCAATCAAACAGTGTGGGCGGGGCTTGGATTTTCCGTTGATGCAGTTTGAGTGTCTGTAGGTGGCGCTCTGTTCTTTGTCTGTTCAGCCATGGTGGCTATCGCTGCTCATGCTAACTACCCAGTTCTTCTTCTTCTGTTTATTCCAAACAAACCGGAAATGTAAAACACATCACTTTTCCCAGGAAAGAGCTACCAGACAGAGTATTTAGAACAGACAGTGGAAAAGCTTTCATGAACTGGATATAGGTTCAGTCACTATTGTGTTGTATCAATCAGGGATAGAGAGAAGCAAAACAGATAAATATCGATATGAAAATGTCACAGATGGACGGAGCTGGTGCCTAATCTGGAACCAGTTCTTCGCATTTCAACAGCCAAAAACCGACTATCGGCCAGGAAAACTGGCTCCAGAGTGGCACCAACACTTTGCTGGTCTAGAATAATGAACTGCTTACGTCAGGGGCTGGGGGCGGGATTATCGTGACCAACCAAAACCAACAAGACCAAGAAGTCCGCCATTGTTAAAAATTCAGAGCTTCATGGACATGGACATGGACATGGACATGGACGTGAAATCGAGCCAATGGAGGCTCGCAAAGCCAGGAGCAACACTTGTAAAGAGACGTAGTCCGCCATTTTGGTTGTTGTGCTTGAAGTTGGTGCTAGTGTTGCTGGGAAAGCGGAGACGTATACAGACAGTGACGTAATGACGTGGCTCTCTAGCCAGCTCTAGCCCGTGGAAAAGCAAACCGGTTCTTAGAGGGTTCGCAAGTTGAACCAACTGCGAACCGGCACCAGCACCAGCACTAGGTTCCAGTTGGTGGAAAGGGGGTAACAGAGATCTCAGCCTCACCTCCCATAACTGATCATAGCTTAACTGATATGATTAGGAACCTGCATTAAATCATCTTCATTTGAAAGTGACCAAGTCTTACTACTCCTAACTACTAATTTCAGTAATTATTATATCATTCTGGTTTGACTGAAGTTTTTCCTGAGAAGTACTTCCACTCAAGAAAAAATAGCTCAGTACAAGTGTGCAATGCAAACAAATCTACCATCCGCTGCACTCATATGTACTCAGACAGACAAGGACACACACACACACACACACACACACCTGTAACTAACCCTCAAGCCCCATCCCCATGCACACACTCTCCGGGGTCCTACTCTTTCTCCCCTTCCGTCTTAAAGTTTCTCGACACTAATAGGCTTAGAGGCCACTACCAGTGGATTAAGGACAAGAAAGAAAGACGAGCCACCTCACCGCACTCTGTTCTCGTTTTCCACCTAAATGAAAAGAAGGCGTGGACTTTATCTGCGGCCAGGACAGGGACTGGGGGCGACATGGGGCTTCCTGGCTGTTCATCTGAAGAGGGTGACACGCGGTGATCTAGTTTCTCTCTCCCGGGTCTGTCTAATTACCGGCCTGATCACCGGCCTGACCTTTCACATTTCAAGCCGGAGAGAAGAAAGCACGGCGCCACCTTGATAGAGCCATATAATAAGAACAGGAAGGAGCAGCGGCAGGCGAGTACGGGGTGGGAGGTGGGGGGGGGGTCGGTGGAGATGGAGAGCAAAAAAAGAGAGAGAGATTGGGCGGGCCCTACAAGGCTTTTTGGTAATTACGCCTTTTTATCCTTTGGGGGGGAAGTAATGAAACGATCCCCTCCATCTCTCTCGTCCGTCCTTTCTGTCCTTCTTTCTTTCTTTCTAAGGGTCCGTTAAGGATTAGAGGTGACGGTGACAGAGCGGGGGGTCGGGTCAGGTGAGCGAGACGGCCCCGAATGAATGGCCGTGTCACAACTAGTTTGATTTGCCACTTTATTTAAGGCACATACACAGCGTATACCTAGACCTGACGTGCCGGAAAATATGTCGGGATGCAGAATTTAACTGAAGGCGACGCTCCAGGCTAACCCGCCTCTTATTCTTGTTCCAAAAGTAAGAGGGGTGTGTGTGTGTGTGTGTGTGTGTGTGTGTTGGGTGGGGGGGGGGGGGGTGATGTCTGTCGCACTGTCATGCCAGTTCAAACGCAGCGTATCAGCAGAGAAAGTCTTTGACAGGTTACCACACACTGCAAAGGGACTCGAGATGGTACACGCTTCTTTTAGGCAAGCGATACATCCAGGAAAAACAAAAGGAAAAGACGTTATTCCTCTTGCGACGCGTGTCTCAGTGAAGAAACACACCTTTATTTTCTTTATTTATGTTCAAAACGTGAAACAAAGACCAATGAGGAACAATCGAAACATGTATTGTACAAAGACTGCTAACCCGTGGCTTGTAGTTCTTTGACCGAACTCATCTAGAGTATTCTTCCATGGCCAGTAGACTGGAATGTAGGCTGGTAGCCCAAAGTAATGCCAAAAGTTCCATATGATCCATATAATCAATACAGTGTTATTCTAAATTCAAAGCCTAATTTCAACATCAGTGCAGAAAAGAATGCGAGCAGCAATCGTCTCAGGCTCCGGACATTTTAGGAACGTCGGAACGTCCTAATCTTTGATGATTGGATCATCATTGGGTCATCATCATGGATTGTACAGGAGGAGGCGATGTCTATAGAATGACATGGCATGGTAGTATATTTTCATATTATAAATGTCCATTTTGCTACTCACTGACTGCTATAACACAATAGTGATTCAAATAGTATATCCAGTTCATGAAATCTTTACCATTTGCTGTTCCAAACACCCGGGTTCTGGTAGGTCTTTCCTGGGAAAAATGCTTTGGCGCATAGGAAGTGATGCGTTTTAGGTAACGCTTTACGTGAGTTGTTGGTCGTTATAAGTCATCATATCTGCATCATAAGCACATCATAACTGCCTCAGAAAATGTCTTAAAAGCTGTCTTGACGGATTCTTCTCAAGCTACAACTCAGTGGTTTGGAGTAGACACTGGGGCTAAAGGAGCTAGTTCACTTTTTTCCAACATTACTGAATTGATGTACCATATCATATATCTCTTTTTTCTAGCGTGGTTGTTATATATTTAGACATTATTTGCTCACAGCCAATTATCCCATGGACCCCCATGATGGAACCAGCAGTGGCTGGTTGGAGATTTGTGAAGCAACTCCAAAGCCTTTACATTAAATTGTCCCATCATCTATCTTATATGTATGTATTTCAAAAGATTTTTTTTTTCATCTGTCAATGGAGCTACTGTGAAGAATGCAGCGATGAATGGAACTACTGAAACATGATTCAAAATCTTGTCTGTTACAATATATTATGTCATGCAACAATTATTTTACAACTCATGATAAAAGTAGATGCATATTACAGTGTGTCATGCCTCACTTATAATGATGTAGTTGATCTTACTTTACTTTAATCATTATGAGTTTATGAAGAGGTCATTAATATGCCAGACTAACAAAACATAGCTCATAATAAATTTAAATGCATATTGTTAGTTGTCTGACTCTTATAACAGATCATCACTTTAGATAATATGAGTTCATAGATTACTTATAAGACATTGTGACACAGTAATTATTCAACAGCTTATAATACATTTATAATACAAGTTCCAGTAGTAAATATATTACTCATAACAGGCTCATAACATGAAGATTCATAATGCATAATGTATTATGACATTTTCTGATGTCACTATCATGTAATTTTAATGCTTAAGATGTGTTAATAAAATATAATAAATAATAAATATGTAGGCCTGGTGGTAAAACACCCCAATGATGCGTTCTGGGTAATGTTTTACTTGAATTGTTGGTTCTAACACATTTGAATTACATCATAGTGTCATCAAAAAATGTCATAATACACAATAATGCATTATGAATCTGGCATACTGAGGTTATGAGCCTGTTATGTAATGTATTTACCAGTGGAACCTATACATTTATTTTGTTTATAAGACATTAAATGAGCTGTGGAATTCTTATTAGTGTGTCACAATGTCTTATAAGTAATTGTCATATTATATGAAGTGGCACCAAATTATCTGAAGTATACTACATCATTATAAGTGAGGCGTGACACGTTGTAATATGAATCTACTTTTATTATAAGTTGTAAAATAATTGTTGCATGACATAACAGACAAGATTTTGGATCAGGTTTCGATAGCTCCATTATTTGCTGTGTAGAAATTGCATTAGTTCAATTGGCAGATGAAAAAAAAGAAAGCTTTCTGTGGATGAAATGGATGTGAGTATTAAATAAGAACAGACTCACATCCGTTGTATGTCAATAATGGTGGAAATGGTGGAAAACGGCAGGATTAGATGTCCTGCAGTTTCCTAAATCCAATCCCTGGACTGAGAATCTCATGTTATCAATTTACCCTTTTCACTTCAACGTGTGTGGAGTGATAGTTAGAGTCTTAGAGTCTGGTTCATTTGGCCAGGTGCCATTCAAACTCTGGTGGCACCAAATAATGGCACCGAGTCTCGGTCCTCTTCCGAGAGAACTGCAGTGCGGTTCATTAGGAGTGAGAATGTAATCCGATCCAATTACAGAAAACGGCACCGAAACGCAAGGGATTATGGGTATGACGGATGTTGAAATAGCAGCAGTTCCTCATAGTTGGAAAGCCTAGGATAACATAATGATGCTGGACTGATGCTCATATTCAGCTGTTTCTTCATGTGTTTTTAACTGGTATGAACACCAGAGAAGGTCAATTACAGCAAAGAGACAGACAAGTCCATCATGCCGAATTGAAGTTACAGGGACTGGAATCAGATTGGTGTTGACTCCCCAGCTGCCAAAATCTGTAACCTGGCAGGATGACAGGTCACCAAAACTCTGTCCAATAAACAAGTTACCTGTGCGCCCATGTGGCCTTTGTTTACAAGCCCTGGTTGGCTTGTAATTGGGCAGTGTGAACCTGAAAGAACTAAATACAAAAAATGCAACAAAGCCGACTTTTCCACTTTTGTTCAGACCAAAGAAAACAAACTTTATGTGTGATCGCACCCTTAGTGGGATACTTCACATTGAGGTTGCATTACAAACAATCTCATACTGCTCTAAAGCCACTCTGAAGCCACAGTGAAAGCAGAGATTGATTTGCTCTAGTTTGTCAGACATCCATTCTTCACAACAGTCTTTTGAAATCCTTTTTAAAGTCCTAATAGTTTCTCTTAAACCACAGTCTTAAATCTGCTTAGTTGAGTCTTCCATCATAATGATGAGAGGAAGACACCAGTGTGGGTCAAAGGCAGTGAATCAAACACACACACACACACACACACACACAAGCACACGGCCACACACACACACACACACAAACACAAACGTGCACTGCATTTGACATTTTCATTTAATTAGCAGTTACCATGGAACTAAGTAAAGCTCACAAGCACTCTGGCAGGAACCAGTACCCTGATTATCCCTGTAAGCTGCATCGTGAAGACACGCAAACACACACACCTAGACACACACACACACACACACACACATACAAGCAGAAACACATCATTATCATTCAACATGGCATAAAAAAAAAGAAATAAATCGGCGGATGATCAAACAAACGTTAGCGTGGAGCAGTTCAAAAAAACGTGTCGCCCGACGCTAAAAAGCTGCCATCGGTGATAACCGCCACGGCAGATGAAGGACGTTCCCTTGGAAGTGCGCAGATCCTCTCTGATAGCGGCGTACCGCGGGGAAAAGAAGAAAAGATCAGAACGGCGTTCCCTGTCAAGTATGTTTTTTGGCCCCTCACCCCCCTTTTCCCAACCTTTCCCGACAAGAACGGGGGAAAAGGACGACGGTTGTACCATGATCTCCTCCATTTTCTAGATCAAAGAATCCCTCTTTATGTCACCTAAGTCGCCGGTTGACGCTCTTATCCGTGACACCCGGAGCAAGTTACAGCACCAGGCTGTTGTTGTATTTCTCTCCCTCTGTCTTTCTAAACGGAGGCTGTGCTGTTTATCTGGGTGGGGGTGGGGGTGGGGGAGAAGGCAGCGGAGTTCGGTGATAAAACAAGAAGAGAAGGATGAGTTTAATTGCCGCGGGTGACGGACGCCTCACCCTGACCCGCACCCATACCATAACAGAGGGTCCGGAGGAACATCGAAACGCCACTCCATCACCGGTTATGGCTGAGCGATAAGAAATGGATGCGAAACCCACATGGCAGATGGGGAGAAAAAAAAACACATAGCTCAATACAGTAGAGTATAGGAACAGATAGGAATGGATTAGTGTTGTTGCGTTTGTACTTTGTATTGAAAGCTCACATGATGCTTTTATGGCGTCAGAGTCCACAAAATCCCCATTAAAAGCCAGTGATACTTTGAGAATTACATGGGTGTCAGTGGGAAAATGAGGCACTTAACATTCTTCTAGTAGTAAACTGTTGGGTAAATGTTGAAAAAGTAAAAAGTAAAACTAAAGGTAAAACTAAATGTTGTGGTTTACTACTAGAAGAACTACTAGAAGAACGTTAAGTGCCTTCTAGATATGAATGTAATAACATGTAATAACATACAAATGTAATATGATAGCCTAACTAGTAGGGCTGAAAGATATTGACAAAAAAATCCAATTGCGATTATTTGACAGAATATTGCAATTGTGATTTAAACTGCGATTCATATCATCGCAATTATTTTCTTGTCATACATTTTTTAGAACTCATTTTTAGTTCTCTAGTTTGAAGAAAAGAATGTAAAAGTGATTTTGTGTAAAGAAATGTGATTTTGTTAAATGAGTTACTGAGTTTGAGTATGATGAAAGGTTTTGATTCATGGCCCAAAGATTACCTGGAGCTCCAAACCACCTTGTTCGCAAATCTATTTTGGACCCAACTCTCTTAGGCAACTAATTGCAGCCTCTGCAATTTGGAAATTGCAGAAGTTCATATTGCGATTTTGTTTTTTTTGTTTTTTTGATTAATTGTTCAGCACTACTAACTAGCAGCAGTTATGCCTAAATAGCTCTACAGTAGGTTAGATGACGACTGCAGCATACTTCTGCTAGCTAAGTTATTTTGTGCTTTTCATCATAGACTCATCATTGGCCGATCAAACGTGAATGTCAAACTTTATTGGTCAAAATTTATTTGCATTACTTGTGTGGAAATACAGTGATTTGATTCACTATTAAGGAGTCCTTTTCACCACACAATTTCAAAAGTTTTGGGTGGCAAAGTACTTCCCAAAGCGGGTCTACTTGCCTACATATGTCAGGGTGTCATCTGCACAGAGTAATCATGTTCCTGAGCCCAGGCACTACTTAGATAGTCAATGACTGTCCTATCTCATTATCTGTCCCAATCTCATTGTGATGGGTTTGGTTGGCTGCCTGGCCTCTACTCTCTCCTCATATGTCCTCCATCCCTGTCCATCCCAGTCCAGTCACATGCAACAGAAAGTGAATCCACATTATGTACAGTGGACGTGGTGTGGCGGAGATTCCAATATTATAAAACATGAAAGATTAATGGGGATCTTGGGGAAGATTTATGGATTTCTCATTTTCAATATTAATAGTCACCTACTTAGGTGATTTTTTTTAACTGTATAACGTTGATTTTCTGTATGATGAATCATTTTAATGCAAGTTAGTTTAATGAAAGGCTGAAGATGATATCTTTCAAGAATTCAGTGAAGGCATTTGGGTGACAATTGGATTGATGTGCGTGAATGAATGAAGCCGCATGATATTCCTTCACAGCTTATGGCAGTGTGAGGGGAAACAGAAGCTGCCACATAGACTGATGTTTTGGCTGTGGAGTGTAAGTCTAGAATGAGATGTTCACCATGTGAAAAAAATGCTAAATATTACTACTACTACTACTGCTACTACTACTACTACTACTACGAAATGCTACTAACACTAGTACTATTACTACTACTATTACTACTACTACTACTACTACTGCTATTGCTTTTACTGGTACCACCACTACTATTGCTATGACTGTTACTAATGCTACTACTTCTAGAACCACTACTACTATTATTAATACTACTACTACTACTTCTGCTACTGTTACTACTACTACTGCATGTAAAGCATGTTATGGGATAGTGTGAGGATTTCCAACAAAATAGTAACATTTGTGAGTGGAAATCTTGTGCATTCTTGAAATATCATCTATAGCACTTTGGAATGATGGCCCCCATGGATTTTCATGGGCTATTTGACTATTCTTGTCCTTGCCGCCAATCAAACTACAAATCCCATACTGCACCTCACCGGTGAGGTGCTTAAGATCACCGATGTTGATTGGCCCTTCCTCAGAGGCGCACAGGTTATGGCCACCCACACAGAGGTCAGAGGTCAGAGGTCAGTCAGGGGTTGTCAGATACGATGGCCTTTGCCACCCTGTAGAAACACCACAGCATTGAGCGCTTAGCACCAACGATGTCGACAAAATTTAAAGAAACATTTCACACATTAACACTTTAAGTATGTCATACAAATTGCCACACACATCAATTACATTTTTTTCATCCGTTGCATAAATCACACCGTTCGTTATATAGGCCTATTGCTGGATTTGGTGGAGAGCAGTGCTGTTACAAGCTGTTTATGAGTGATGGTGAGTGAAGTTCCTGGTCTCATGCAACCAAAGGAAAACAGGAAAACTATGCCAGCTATGTATCTCCAGCCTAGGCACAATATACTAGTTACAAGCTAAAGACTGGAGAGTCTGAATTCTTCTTCACTCTCCTTCAAGGAATTTTTATTAACAGCCTTGTAGCAAAAAATAGAAGGATACATCCTGAAGTTTAATTACTGAGCTACATTGTTTTCTTTATTTAACGGAACGAAAGAGTCAGAAGGAAAGAGTCAGCTTGAATGATTGAGGCATTTTCTTTATCCTTGCAAAGAACAACATTCAGAAGGCCAGAAAGAATTTTTTACAGTTTTTAATGGTTTTGAGGCACCCCTCTTCCCAAAACACACACACACACACACGCACACACACATCTTCCGTTGGGAAATAAGATATGAATGAATCCACAACTGTTATTAAAGTGAAAAAAAAAAAAAGTTCATCCAGCAACGCTGCAGAGAATTATCTTTCCCCGAGAATCCGATCCAACATTTCCCTCTAATATGGTAGTTATATCAAATATCAGATGAAGCACTCTCAATTGAAATCTTCCTTATGTGGACGATAATGACTTTCCCGCTTGAATCCAATTTAAGAGCCTCTAATGGCCCCATAATGTTCCCCCGCACGGCAAATTAACAGCCATGCATGAGGCTGTGGCACAGAAAAGAGACACTTTTACTCACATTTAAACTCTGTGATTTGCCTTTTTCCCCCAGAAGAAATAACACATGGGGGAGGCGAACATGTCGTGGAGAAAAAGGAAAAAAAAAAAAAAAAGGAGGGAGACGTTGAAGAAACGAGGCACAATTATTATTAATATTATCCCACACGCTGCTGGGTTTATTGCGTAGCATACACGCGCCATTTAAATATTGGCTTTCACAAACAATATTGGATGGGTTATAGTGCGTTAATGAAACAGAGGGAGAAACCCTTGCTCCGAAAACCAGACATATTCCTCTTTTATGTGCCTTTTTTTTTTTTTTCTCGCAATAATGCAGTTGTAAGCGACTGTTCTTCGGCGCGCTTTCATCTGTGCGGACGGTGAAATGACTGATCCTATCTGCTCTTATTGATGTCTATCTCGCCCAATAACAGGGAGGAACGGTGAGTCCACAAACAGGGGTGTTATCGGGCAACGCGCCCATACCTGCTCTTTAATTTCGACAAGACGGACGCCGCTGGAAACGCCGTAGGAGGTCAAAGGTTCCGTTCCCGCCGCGTTCCCTTCGCCCCAAAGGCTTTTTTTTTTTTTAACCTTTATCCAGGGGAAGGTTTTGCTGAGCGCACAGACACACGGTCACTGCTGGCCGCTGCCGAGCACAACCGCAGTCTTGTACCGGTGCAGCTGGGGGGGGGGGGGGGCGAAGAGCCTTGCTCAGGAGGACCTCAACGGGGAGAAGATTACTAATCCACTTTGAAGCAGAGGTGGTAGAAGTACACAGATTCCTTACTCAAGTAAAAGTGCAAATACCTGTCTAAAAATATACTCTGGTAGAAGTTGAAGTACCGTTTCAAATCCTTTACTCAAGTCAAAGTATAAAAGTACATGGTCTTAAATTTACTTAAAGTATAAAAGTAAAAGTCCTTCTCCAAAATTCATTTCTAAATTGGTTCTCTGTTGAGCATTCCTTCTGAATCCCAGATGAGAAAGAGTCTGCAGCTCGGATCACAAACGTTAATTCTAGCAGCTGAATTCACTAACGTTAATTCTCTCTCTTGTTGCTTCTCTCTTCTTCGTGTTGCTTCTCTCTCTCTCTCTGTCCCTTTCCTTCCTTTGTGGTGTCGCTTTGCTGAACAAGCAGCCAATCACATCTGGCTCTTGATCAGCTGCTTCCGGGATGGAAGCCGTCTGATGTGGAAAATAAAAAAGATTTGGAAAATCAGTCGATGATTTCCCGAGAGTAACGAGTTTTGGAAATGTAGTGAGTAGAAAGTGCAGATTTTTCTTTTGAAATGTATGTAAGTAAAAGTCTTCTGTGAAAGAAAAATTTGAGTAAAGTACAGATACTTGAAAATCCTACATAAGTACAATAATGAAGTATTTTTACTTTGTTACATCCCACCTCTGTTTTTAAAGCCCAGAGTTTACCAGTTCCACCAAGATTTTTAACCAGCAATCTTCTGCTCCCATGCCCACTTTGCTTGTTTCAGATTAATGCAACTTTAGTTTAGCACCAAGTAGGGCACAGCAGGTACAACTGATTGTCAGCTAAATGTAAGCATAGGCAACTGCTGATATACGCGCATCCAGTCTTGGAGAAGTAAAAGTGGTAATCCATAAAATCCTTGTCTTTTTCCTTGGATTTTCTGTCGATGCAGTTTGAGTTTCTCTTTTCTTTGTCTGTTCAGCCATGGTGGCTATCGCTGCTCATGCTAACTACCCACTTCTTCTTCTGTTTATTCCAAACAAACTGGAAATGTGAAACGCATCACTTCCTGTGCGCCAGAGGATTTTTCCCAGGAAAGAGCTACCAGACACCGGCCTTTTAGAACAGCAAGCTTTCCTGAAATGGATATAGATTTAATCACTATTGTGTTCTGTAAATCAGCAGTAGAGTGGCAAAATGGACATTTATTTACATGACAATGATGCAGATTATTACTTCAAATGGAATTCATGATGTTGTGTGTCACATACTCTGCACAATATAACAAGAATATCTGGAATGGATACAACATGTTGTCAAGCCTATCCAGTCCAGTGCAGCTGAGTGAGAGGTTAAGGACTTGATGTCGAAGCTTTAAATTCATTGCTTTACATTCATAAACACATTCACAGCCATAATGTGGCTTGGAAAATCCAGGTTGTATTCAGATTTCAAATTTTGACTCGACAGATGCAGGATTTTGAAGGGTGATGCCGATACTGATATTTTAGGACTGAAACTGCTAATATCCAATATTTTGTGATGATATAACTTCAAATTTGACCATTTTCATGCCAAAACATTACAAAAAAAATCACAAGTCTTCAGTGTTTCTCCCAGAATTCTATTCCTATCAGGGTGGAAACACCTCTGAAACAGCATTTTGACCATCAGGGAACACTGAAACTCTCCATTCTCTATGCATATATACATGCAGGAAAAGGGCTTGCATTGGAATAAGGGCTTCCCATAGACAACCAGTGCAGTATTGATCAATTAAATAATAAATAATAATCAAACTGCAGTGTATCAATCATATTGGAGGTAGGGCTGGGCAATATATTGATATTATATTGATATCGTGATAGGAGACTAGATATCTTGTTAGATTTTGGATATCATAATATCATGATATGGCATAAGTGTCTTTTCCTGGTTTTAAAGGCTGCATTACAGTAAAGTGATGTCATTTTCGGAACTTACCAGACTGTTCTAGCTGTTCTATTATTTGCCTTTACCCACTTAGTCATTATATCCACATTACTGATGATTATTTATCAAAAATCTCTAGTAGTAAATATTTTGTGAAAGCACCAATAGTCATCCCTACGATATTGTCGCAATATGGATATCGACGTATTTGGTCAAAAATATTGTGATATTTGATTTTGTCCATATCGCCCAGCCCTAATTGGAGGTGGCTGACACTGATATCGGCCCAAATACATCAGTGTAACTCTACTTTGAACACATTCCATGTTCCCTGGATTTAGAGAGCATCATTTGAATGACTATTTTGAAGCAGTTCAGTGAGTGACAGCTGAATTCAGCAGAGCCGACTTTAAAAGTGAATGGGCCTTTAATGGTGGCGGTGGAGTTTGACTGAATGATTGCCTTTAGGTGTGGGTGTTTCCTGAGATGTCTAAGGAATTTCCTCAGCTTCTCCTAAAAATCCTAATCCATCTGGGTTACAAACACAGACTGGAAAACAATACCTATCATCGTGATAATTCACCATCTCCATTGACGCTGCATGACAACCCCGGCTAATGCGCTAATGGTTATATAGGAGCGATGGAAGTCAGCATATTGGTAAGCACTAACAGCCCAATATAACATGATGAATAGGGTGAATTGGGATGGCAAGCCAATTAGATATTCATGCTCAGACAAAATGGATGTGCTCCCTTGTAATGAGGCAACAGGAGTGTGTGTGTGTGTGTGTGTGTGTGTGTGTGTGTGTGTGTGTGTGTGTTCAGCATCGCAACCACGGAGCATTCTGTAAACAGCTGTTTTAAAGCTGAGGGGGCAGATGGGGGGAGGGGGAGGCAAGAGAGATTGAGGAAGAGCGGGAAGAAAAGATGCTGAAGGTGTTAACGAGCTGTTCGAGGTGTAAAAGTAATGAATGAGCGAGCGTCTTGTTCTTGAGATTAGCAGGCAGAAGAAAAAGAAAGAGGGAGAGAGAGAGAGAGAGAGAGGTGGGGGGGGGTTGTCGGATGGATGGAGGGAGAGAGAGAGAGAGAGAAAGGGAGGGGTGAGAAAAGGCAAGAGAGATGAAAAGGAAAGTGACTAGAGAGCAAGTGCATGTTGGTGTGTGTGTGTGTGAGAGAGAGAGAGAGAGAGAGAGAGAGACTAGTGATTGTCACTCATTGTAAGTCACTCTGGATAAGACCATTAGCTAAATGACTAAAAAGGAAACATGCATTCACACTGTTTTTATGGGATTTTTTTTTTTTTTGCTTTATTGGATAGTTTATAATGGAGAGAGACAGGAAAGATTTAGGAGAGAGAGAGAGAGAGGGTCGACATGTGGCAAAAAAAAATAAATGGAGAGAGAGAGAGAGTAGTTCATAGAGAGAGACGGAGGCTGGGGATGAAACGCAAATCGAGGAGAAAAAAAAACATAAAAGAGGAAAAAAAAAAAAAAAAAAAGACACAGTCAGCTGGGTTCCCTTCCTTGTCCCAGTGCTGTGCAGCTGGCCACCGCTAATAACGCCGTCCCATTAATACCACTTATCAGCCTGACACAACACTAATTACTGAGAGAGAGACTGGGGTTGGGGGGGGGGGGGGGGGGGGGGGGTACAACCAGGTAGACAGTTACCGTGTGTTCAAGCGGTGTCGGATTTACAGAGTCTGAGTCTGCCCAAATAAAAACCTTTATGGGGCCCCAAGCAGAATTTGATTTGGGCCCCCCCCCCCCATACTATTGATTATTGTCAATGCTTGATCGTTCGCACACCTGCTGTAACTCTAACACACCCATTATCAATTTTATTAGTTGTAGCTGTGCTGCTTACATCATACCAATGTCAGCCTGGCATGTTTTTACCCTTCTGTGGTTTTTAATCTTAAAAGGTAGCAAACTCACAAGAGTGGTCTGGTGTTAATTTGCACTTTAATATTATAAGTGATACAGTACTAAGTGGCATACTGACCGTGGTGTACTGAAAAGTAACAAAATAAACCAGCAGACAATGCCTAAATGGTCGGTTATTCTTTTTTATTTTAGGTTTTGTTACCTTGTAGGGTAGTAGTATTAGTTAGCCAGCCCGTTAACATAATATTGCGTTTTTGTATGATTACCATTGACATAATATAATATATCCCAAAAAAAACAAACATTTCAAGCACTCTTGGGGGCCCTAAGCAGGCGCTTAGTTCGCTTATGCGTCGGGCCGGCCTTGCCTGAAATAGCCGAAGATTTCTTGCTAGCTATGCTATCACCAGCTCTAACGTTAGCCTAGAAGGCTGGCAATGTGTGTAAACATTTGAGGAAATGTTCTCCAAGTTTCTGACCATAAAGAACGTGAACGCAAACTACTCAGACGGCCGAGTTGTGACGTATTCCTGACTCGGAGAAAATTAGGACTGGTTAGGCAACCAACATTACAGCTATGCTAAGTGTTGTCTAATTCCTATTGTAAGCCTATGATACAGCTATGCTCTGTCTATAATTCCTGGGTCTCCATTGTAAGTCTATGTAAAGCCAGTGTTACAGCTACGCTACATGTTGTCGAACATCTGTGCCTCCATTCTATTTAAGCCAAAGTTACAGCTACGCTACGTGTCTAACTCCTGGGTCTCCATTAAAAACTCTATGTAAAGCTAACATTACAGCTACACTACATGTGTCTATCTCCTGGGTCTCCAGTCTATGTAAAACTAACATTACAGCCATGCCACATGTGTCTATCTCCTGGGTCTCCATTGAAAACTCTATGTAAAGCTAACATTACAGCTACACTACATGTCTAACTTCTGGGTCTCCATTGAAAACTCTATGTAAAGCTAACATTACAGCCACGCCACATGTGTCTATCTCCTGGGTCTCTATTGAAAAATCTATGTAAAGCTAACATTACAGCTACACTACATGTGTCTAACTCCTGGGTCTCCATTGTAAGTCTATGTAAAGCCAACACTACAGCTACGCTACATGTGTCTAACTCCTGGGTCTTTGTTGTAAGTCTACGTAAAACTATAATGTTACAGCTACACTACATGCGTCTAACTCCTGGGTCTCCATTGTAAGTCTATGTAAATTCTTGGCATGACCTTAGAGGTTTGGTCAGATCTAGTTCTCTAGCATTATGTCAGAAATCTGACTTCATAACTGTACCAAGGTGATTTTCCTGCAACTAGACGTGTATGCAAACACATAAACACATGCACACAGCCTTGCACACAAAGACACACATGTACAAAAAGAAAAAGAAAAAGAGACCCATCTTCACATGTATGAACACCCACAGGCACACACCATATTTTATTAAAACACGGGCGGTTGATCATCAAGTGACATTAACCGTTGACCCGTTTTTTATTTTTTTTATTTGACAATAAATCATGCCTGGCCTCCTCCGCCGTAGCAGATATTGAAGTTGTCTATCTTCAACTGGGGAAAAAGGCAGGGTGTGTGTGTGTGTGTGGGGGGGGGGGGGGGTGTCGGATGCAGAACTGTAATGCAAACACATACAGAGGAGATTGTTTGGTCTTATGGATGTGATTTTTCTGCAGGTTACTCTCCGGTTTCTAGGACATACAAACTGCTGTTTATCTCTAATGGGAGATTCCTGCTGTATCGTGGATCCTGAGGACATAATGTGTGTGTGTACTGCAACACACACACAGTATATATGCAGTGATATCATGGTAAACAAAAATGTGGGTAAGCTATGACCTCCAGTCGGTGATCATCATAAGGCAAACAACCGCCATTACCACCAAAAATAGCAATTCTATTGTCAAAAAAAGATGAATTTATGTTAGTTTTCTTAAAACCTTTCTTAAAATACCCTATTTGCATGTAACTAACATCAGTGCGATACTACTTACTATGATACACATTATGAATTTAGATCATAAAGATTTCTGTCAGCCTGAATAGGTGGGTAAACTCTATTCTGCCAATTAAAAGGTGGGTTTAAGTGGGTTTACCCTGCACTACATCCCTGTCTATATGTACATATGCAATATACACATACAATTACAGCATTTCACATCTGTTGGCAACCTAGTGATTTGCGGCAAAACACATCAGACTTTTTGGACTTTTGAGTGTTCGGCTCCGCTTCCAGGTCAACCTCCGCCGACGTCCGCATGAATACATATGAGATCTCGCCAAAGATCTATTATCTCCGCCGATAAATGGAAGTCAATGGGAGGGCACCTTCAACGGGCTGTCACCCGGGAATAATACAGTATTTTCTATGCCTATTTTCCTTCGGAGAACAACTAGACAAACAGCGGCGGGAGAGAAACGCCGCGCAATAACCTTTACCTTCAGCTGTCAGAAACAAAGCTCCGGTGGATTTCCAGCGAACGGCAATCACATCGTTTTTTTTTTCCCCCTCTCCTCCCTCTACTCTCCCTCACACACACACACAGTGTTCTCAAGGTAACATGAAAGGCCCTGGCAGATACAGAGACATTTTAGGGCCCCTCATCTATCTCCCATGGCCAGGAGCCCTAGCGCTTAGCAAATGTCAACAGAAAATAATGCACACACAAAGGCAATCTTATTTGTTCAAGAATCGCTCTAGGTCAGCCGCAATTCAGCTGGGCAACGCGGAGGGAGAAGATCCACCGCCGCGGCACTCCAAAGACTCTCTCTCTCTCTCTTGTTTTTGTCTCTTTTCCCTCTCCCTGGTAATTCCCCCTTCGTCTCTTTTCTCTCTCTCTCTCTCTCTCTCTCGCTCTACCTCTGTTTCTGTTTATCCCCGTCGTCGCCATGAAACGAATGAATATCCTTCTGGTGTTTTCCGGCAAGCGCTCATCTGGTCAGCTATGTTTTTTTGGGGTTTTTTTTTTTTTTCTTCTCTCTCTTCCCCTCAATCTCATTCTCTCCCTCTCGTCTTCCTCCTCCATATTTCTCATCTAATAATCAGTTCCATTTTGAATGTTTTGATGAGTGTATTCCTCTGCATTATGTATCGTCACCGCGCGGCAGGTAGCTAATCAACTAAAACATTCTCTCTATTATTGCCACGCCAGATGAGCTAGCAATAGAAAAATGGTGAATTCAATAAAGCGCGCACCTCTAGGGGGCTTTCATTTGAATGATTGCTTCCCCCCCCCCCCCTCATCCCCCACTCTCATCGTGTTTATTTGTCCTCATCCGAACATCCTTACCACTTCTCAATGTTCCCTTTGTGTTGTTTTGCCCTTCCTCGGCTCCTAATCACGCAGAAACGATACGTTGCTTTGCAATAATGATATTTCCCTAAACTTCTCTGCTCACTATCAAAGTCTCATCCTAATAAGCTTTGAGATCAGCGAGCAACTCATGTATGGTAAAATATCACTGGTCTCGGTTGTAAAATGAGTCTACAGCAAAACACTTTACTGTTATTGTTTACTGTACAGACATTGCTCCATGCAGACATTATGAAGAGTCTGGTAAAATAAACTTGCTTAAAGGAGAAGTTCGGTGATTTTGGACCTATATATATTTTGTCTCTTACATACCTGCAAGCCCGACATGCTAGCAACAGGAGCTCGCTGTTTCAGCTGACTCAGGAGTCAATATTGTCTGCAGATCCAAGTACTACAGGTATGTAAGAGACAAATTATATATAAGTCCAAAATCGCCAAACTTATCCTTTAATTGAGGGTAATGGGGGTGGGAAAAAAAGTCTGCTGCATTGCGCAGAGTTAAAGAATAACTAAACCCCTCCCAAATCTGTGGGCCAAAACTGGCCATCTGCTATTGGCTGGTCTTTGGGCCAGGTGATGTCACCTTCTATAGAGTACAACAGGTGGTGACATCACCTGGAAAAAAGACCAGCCAATAGCAGATGGCCAGTGCAGTACCCTACTTTTCACCATTAGGTGTCAGGCTTCACCACAGATTTGGGTTTGGGGTTTAGCAATCTCAGAGCCCATCGTCTATCGGTCTGACAACGATTAGACTCTGGGGGCGACGGCCAATATTTCGGGGTTTCCGGTGTAGCCAGCGGACATCCGGGCCAAGACTTCCAACTTGAGACGTGAGAATGGACTTGGAGTTGAGAGACGACGTCTACGACGGGATTGTTTCACAAGTTTTTTAGGTCCAGACGACATTTGGGCTAATCTCTATAAACAGATATCTGCATATGAGATGTCATCTCTCAACTCCGACTCCATTCTCACATCTCAAGTTGCTAATCAGACTGTAAACAATGACCGGCGCACAGAAGAGGAAGTCTTGGCCGGGATGTCTGCTGGCTACACTGGAAACCCCCAAATATTGGCCGTCGACCCCAGAGTCTAATCGTCGTCAGACCGATAGACGATGGGTTCAGAGATTGGGGGTTTAGTTACTCTTTAAATTGTACAGTACCTTTCTAGACATGCAATCAAATAGTGCTTCACATTTTGAAACAAACGTCAAACAGATACATACACAAAATACATTACATGAGACACAGCACAACAATGTCAGAATAAGAGAATGCCTTACAGAAAAGGTGGGTCTTAAAGCCCCAAATGGCAGCAACTGTTTGAAGGACTTCATTACCCAGAAATCCGACGTCAGTAAACTAAATGTGGAGGTGGCGAAGAGGTTTGAGTCCAGCTTTCTCTCGCTCAGTTAGAAAACACTTTTGGATTTCACTCTCAAGTTTGAATTCGTCACTGCCTGTGTGAAGATTTCCCATCAGTGACCATATGTAACACCATATTAATAACAATATTTTTGGGCAAACAGACTCATCCATCCTGCAGACTCAACAGACCGACTCGTCAATCTAACATTTACGCACTTCCAGAGTGTAAAGCAGTGGTTCTCAACCTTTTTCATATCAAGGACCCTAATTTAGTCCACATTAGAGCCACAGACCCCCATTTGATGAGATTTTGTCTCTAGGACCCAAATCTGAGAATATTTTTTGTTGTTAGATATGATTTTGTCCAGAATTCCACGACTATCTGTATTGTAGGTAGAGAGATAACAGAGAAACTATGATCAGAACAGTCATTCTTCTACATTCTCTAATTGTGTTAACTTCTTGTCAATGAAACAATGCTGAAGTTTAACAATTCATCAATTTGCTGGGGACCCCCTGGAACCCCCACAAGGACCCCTGGTGATCCCCGGACCCCACGTTGAGAACCACTGGTGTAAAGAATCCATCACCTTTTGTTTCAATCCCTAATTGTTTTTGCTCCTTGAGGATGTATGTTTCTTATGTGTTCATTGGGGCCATTATTATTATTGTATATACTCTTTTTATCATTATTTTGCAATCAGCATTATCTATGATTTGTTTTTCTTATGTACTTATTTCAGTTTCTTTCCCCTTTCCTTCTTTTTTTCAGTTTTTCAGTCATCTCTACATTCAGTTATTGATATTTTATTTACATTTGAAGCTTATGATGTGTTTATCTTATTACCTTAAAAAAAAGACAGAAGAAGAAGAGATTGTATTATGGTCAATCATCCTGACATAAAGCAATGTACCGACATAAATGAAATGTGACAATAAATTTAAAAAAAAAGCTTAAAAAAACAGATATTAATACATGGCTGACTCAAATCACAACATATACAGAAGTGTCTCAGTTTGAATGAACCACAGTAATGTATTATTTATTTACCCAGACCAATTAACCAAAAAAGCCAAAACAAATATGATATGTGACATGTTAAATTATGGTATATGCCACTTGTGTACTACTGTTAGATTGATCCAGGTACATGAACATTTTAATTGCAGAATGACTGGTCCAAGGTTGTTTTCACAGCCGTGCCTATGTTTCATGCTGGGGGTTTTTTGGGGTTTTTTTTTCCACACTTTTTGTTTTCATCCGTGCTGGACATGGCAGGAAGAAAAAGGCCTCTGACAAGCTGACTTCCCCTGAACTACACACCTCTCGGACTTCATTTCATTAAGCAACTGAAAAACAGAGTGAGCCGCTCCTTTGTCAGGTTCACTCATGAGGAACACCTACGTTTCACGGGCACATTCATTTCAAATTTTAATTGCAATTTTGTATCGCGCGAGCCATTTTACATATGCAGACGCATGTTTCATATGACAAGTTTCTTCTCAAAAGGAGATCTCCACTAATTGAAAAATGTGACTCCTACTCTGACAAAACTATTGCTGGCATGAACTCATAATTAAAGATTATTGAAGCTGTATTGGCTGGCTTGAGAACGTACAAAATCGTTTTAGAGCGGCGGTTCTCAACGTGGGGTCCGGGGACCACCAGGGGTCCTTGAGGGGGTTCCAGGGGGTCCCCAGCTAATTGATGAGTTGTTAAACTTCACCATTATTTTATTTACAAGACGTTAACACAATTGGAGAATGTAGAAGAATGACTATTTTGATCATAGTTTCACTGTTATCTCTCTACCTACAATACAGATAGTCATGGGATTCTGGAAAAAATCATATCAAACAGGAAGAATATTCTCAGATTTGGGTCAGAGAAAAAAAATCTCATCAAATCGGGGTCTGTGGCCCTAATGTGGACTAAATTAGGGGTCTTTGATATGAAAAAGGTTGAGAATCACTGTTTTAGAGGACGGAATCATCTATATTTTGTAACACTGAGAAATGTAAATGAGGCAACATATTTTTTTTTCCCTGATTTGGATTGATAGTGTTTGGGAAAGGATCCTTTTCATATTTTATTCCAATTTAGATCAGCCGTCCAAACTGTGTCTCCCCTGCTTGGCACGAGCAAGACTCTGCTTCATCCAAATGCTTCTTCATTTCCAGCTACAACCTACAACTGAAATCAGCACCATGGACAGAGACATGCAGGCAATAGGAGAGGGGGAGAGAGAGAGGGAGAGAGAGAGAGGGGGGTAGAGAACTAAAAGACAGGAAAAGTTCTCAATTGCCTAAACTTCCCAATAGGCATTATTGGGCTCTGTAGCGCCACCTGCAGGCAAGGTGTGCCATAGATGTTCAATGCATGAACTGCAAATGTACAGTAGGTCTGGTACTTTTGAGTAGAAAGTTGATTGATTGATTGATTGATTGACTTTATTGAATAAATTAAAATACAATATACAAATGTACATACAGTACTAAAATTATCAGGATATCACAATAAAGTCACATGACTTATTTTCATTGTGGTCCTGAGGTCTAGGCTAGGAGGCAGGCAGGAAAAGGGAGTGACATGTATATGCTACTAATATCCCATTTTTACACTAAAACACCTAATAGAAACATCAATATTATACAATCATGAAAATAATAAAAAAAAAGTTCAGAGACCAGTCCAAACTGTCCTAGAAAAGATGTTTCACTATACTAACTTACTCAGCATCCATTTTTTCAGTTGTTTTTTAAAACTATTCAGAGAATGGGCAGATTTAATTTTGTTTGGGATTTTACTCCACTCCTCCCCCCCTGTGTAGAGAAATGTACTTCTCCCTACTTTGCTTTTTAGGTTGGGTTGTTTCAGGTTAGATACACTGGCCCTCGTATTCAGGCCATGAGAGTCCTGAACATACTGAAAATACCTGGGAAAATAATTTGGACATAGACCTTGTAAAATTTTATAGACCATAATAAGTTTTAACTGTTGAATTCTACCTTCAACAGGGAGCCAGTTCAACTCTTTAAAATGGTTTGGGCTGATGTGCGTTGGCAGATTTAGCTTTTTAAAGATGCCAAAGAAAACTGTGCACAGTACAGCTGTGGACAGAAAATTGGCTTATTGGCCTTTTTCCACAGAACCATGTATGAACTGTTTCTGGTCAGACATGCACGAGTGTGTGCACGTGTGTGTGTGGCAACATCTAAAAATGAGAGTGAAAATAGGCCATGTCAAGAATCTCGATGCATGAGTGAAAAATGCACATGTATAAGCATAAGTCTGCTTGTGTGTATGTGTGCCTGTGTCTGTGAGAGAGTGGGTGAGAGCGTGTGTGTGTGTGTGTGTGTGTGTGTGTGTGTGTGTGTGTGTGTTTAGCAGTGGGTAAAAATGAGAGTGACGCTCCAGTAATTTCCAGTATAGGATCTCAATACAGGAAGAGACCAATGCGCACATGAGTATGTATGTGTGTCTGTACATGTGTGTGCATAATGTGTACACAAGTTTATGTACTTCTGTGTGTTTGTGTGTGTGTGTGTGTGTGTGTTTTTGTGTGTTGATTTAAAATAGTTTGGTAACACTTTCTTAACACTTTCCAGTGTCTATAATACATTATAATCATACTTATAACACATTATAATGCCATCATAATGCATTATAAGTATAGTTATAATCATGCATAGACAGTTATAATGTTTTATAACATTATAAACACGTTACTTACAATCTGTTATAAAGCTTTTTCATTATCACTTAAATGAAAAAGCTTTATAACAGATTATGAGTAATGTTATAAAACATTATAACTGTCTAAGCATGATTATAACTATACTTATAATGCATTATGATGGCATTATAATGTGTTATAAGTATGATTATAATGTATTATAGACATGGGCTTCATAGAAAGTGTTACCAATAGTTTTATCTTTTTATGTATTACAGAAAACTGAGGAACAACGATCTATACAAATACAAAATACAAATATCATCTTTCCAATCAATTAAATGGAGCCATAATCAACTCTTGGTGCATGATGTTGCATGTCACCATCTAATGCCAAGGCATCATTATAAACAAAAATGAGGTTTCATTGCAGGTTTTACAGACTGTTGAGTAAAATCCTCCCACAACACACTGGAATGATTTCTCTGGTCAGACATCTGATATAAATAATAAGATTTAACAGTGACAACAGAAACTTGATTCATCATTTTGGAAAAGTTCGACATCTCAAAGATAGAACATTTCTGTGACAGTCCTGCAACTGCAGGTGAAATGATGCCTGACATATTGCCATTTTAAAACTGCCAATTTTTGGCTTTATGGTAAACCATACCATAGGCAAGGCAAGGCAAGGCAGCTTTATTTGTATAGCACATTTCATACACTGGGGCAATTCAAAGTGCTTTACAGGTGATAAAAATACAGTAAAGCTAAAAAGTGCAAAAGTACAGACAAGAGATACAAAAGATAAAAGACTTAAAAGTAAACTAGTGCAGTTCAAATCAAATGAGATAGAAAGATGAAAGAACACAACAAACACAACAAATACTCCCACTTTTAGATGCACATTGTGAGTGAACCCATATGTTTTTCTGTAATTTTCTTTTCCCCTGTCCTTCCTGATTCTACCATAGCTTTACCAACCAAATGTGGTCCGACACACTTTTACGGTCACAAACATTTATCTGACGTTTGTTTTTTTTTTGTTTTTTTGGTTGATTGAAGAATTGGGCGTTAAGGAATCATGCATTCCTTCCTATTTGTGTGTCATTTGTTTTTGTGTCACAGACAAACAGAAACAAGTATCAAAACTCTGCGATACAAAGATGATGTAAGCAGTTGAAATATGAGTCTGGTGGAGAATGAGGGAAATTTGTAGGAGAAGTAAAAAAAAAAAAAAAAAAAATTGATGCGATTGCAAGGCTGTCCAGACGGTGCTGTGGAGTGTGACCAAATGTGGTCTGACACACTGCTGGGTCGATCACAAACATGTATATGAAATGTGATTGCTCTAGCATCGAGCAATGAGGAATTACGCCTCACTTTCTGTTTGCGCGTCTTGGCTGTTAGCTTCATTTGTGCACCATGACCAAAGCAGTTTGTATTTTGGGTAGTAACTGTAACCTCGGAAAGTCTGTGTATGCTGCGTATAAAATTTTGTTGAGATTGAACTTTGAGGGAGAAATAGTGAAAAATAGGTTTTGCTTACAATTCGAAATGGCAGAAACTGTCATGGGTGACCACCATCTGTCTGATTCTTTATTCTTTTATTCTTTATTCTTTATTTGGATCCCCATTAGCTTCCACAAAGTGCTCGCTAGTCTTCCTGGGGTCCACACAACAACAACAACAACAATAAAAAGACAATTTGAAATCACACAGTATCAACAAGAAAAAAGCCGTATAAGCCAAATATCAGCCAAAGATCAGAAAATAAATGAAACGACTCTACACATAAAACAATAAATAGCAGTAAACTATAATGGAAGCAAAAGCAAAATTGTCACAAACACACGGCACCAAAAAAACTAAATAAATAAAAACAAACAAAAGGGTTCCAAAACAGCAACAACCCAATAACAGCTATTTGAGAATCATCAATTTTTGAATTATGTGTACACGAGTTTATGTACTTATGATTGAGTACTTTTTGCCTCAGTAGTGAGGGAGATTTGAAACCTATCCACTAAATTTGATTGCTGTTGAACTCTCTCTGAGGTACAGATCGTTTTAATAAAAAGAGGAACTGGGAGCTCTATAAAACATATTGAGTAGCTGTGGTCAGGGAGGAACCTCCATCATGTCTGAGGTGGACCAACACTGGCCGGACCCGATATCATTTTTAATAAAAGGGCCAATATCGGCAAAACCGTATATACGTTTAACCCTACTATATGCCATGACATGTCCCTACAGGGGTTGCTGCAGCCATGCTCACATGTGGGCACACACACACACACACACGCCAAGCACCAGGAGCTGTCAAGGCTGACCCACTGAGACCTGCTACATGGGGGGGTGGGGGGGGGTGATGTGATCAGGCAGACAGACAGGATGACAGACAGACAGCCTTGCCTCCCAACAGCTGAACACGCCGGCCGACAAAGCAACACCTGGGTGGGGGGGGGGGGGGGTTCCGCGGGTGGAGGATGGGGGGGTGGAGGGGTAGAGGGGTAGAGGGGTGGAGGGGTAGAGGGGTGGTGGGTGGGGGGGGTAGAGCCTGAATGGGAAGGAGTCCAAAAGGGAGACAAAGAGGAGGCGTCAGGCGGAGGAGGGCCCCAGCTGGAAGCCTGTTCTCTACATACAGGTATACAGGCACCCGAGAGCGCACACACGCACACACACACTCTCACACACACACAAACACACACACACACACACACACACACACTACGTGGCTGCTATGTGAGACTCCTGAATCGATCCCTAATCTTGGCAAAAGCAAAGAGACGTGCTTTCGGGTTTGATGGGTTTTCAAGGCCAATACTGATACCGATAGCTTTGGCCTGAAGCCGATATTATTTACTTTACTTTCACTCTGACAGTTTTCAGATACATAGCTCTGCAGTGGAGTATCTGATTACATTTTGATCAGAAGCAATCAGAATGATGACAAAAACTAGGACAGAAAACAACCAGAATTATCCTTTAAAGATCCTCTATTCTCAGTTGACTGTATTGGTAACACTTCACAATAAGGGTCACTAAGTTAAGGGTTAGTTAATGCTTAATAAGCATTAACTAACCCTTAATTAACAGTTAACTAATGTGTCTGGTAATCATTTACTAATGGTGTTCATGTTAACTAAGGTATTAATTTATACATTATTTAATAGTCATCTTTATAAACTATTAAATAATGTATAAATTAATACCTTAGTTAACATGAACACCATTAGTAAATTACACATTAGTTAACTGTTAATTAAGGGTTCGTTAATGCTTATTAAGCATTAACTAACCCTTAACTTAGTGACCCTTATTGTAAAGTGTTACCACTCTAATTGTTTGCGGACAGCTGTCAGAAATTCCTTTTTTTTGTTGTTGAATTCTGAAATTGGGCATACTTCATTTACAAAATTTGTTAAATTTATTCCTATGGATATTCAAAATTTAGCAAGAACTTACAGTGATGAGGGTCTCAAGATGCTGTATACCAAGTCTGGTGTCATTTGACCATGTGAGACAAGTTACGTTTAAAATTAATTAATTAATTAATTAAGTTTTTGATATGAACGACTCACTTCATAGTTGACTATACGTTGCAGTGAAGCAAAGATTGACGGATGTACTGGTAATCGTAGAGATCTGTAGGACGTACCACTGATTTATTGAGGATTTTTGAAGTTTTTACATTACATTGATTGCTGGTTCCATTCTATAGTCAGTGTCATTTGGCATGGGACTGGATTTTCACGCGTGGAAGAGCAGTTTTGGTAAGAAGAAGAAGAATAATACTACATAGAAATATAAGTGGATACTCCTGACGCTCAAGAGGAGGAACCTCCATCATATCAGAGGTGTGTACAAAACTGACTGGATGATATCTGAGGCGAATATCGTCCCGATATATGGGCAAACGGATATATGGATCTAACCCTGATGGCTCATGTCACATTCCTACGCACTGCTAGCCATTTTTTGATACAGGTAATCAAAAAATCACGCACACAAATCACGCCGCGTACCTCTGTGCTTTTTCCAAGATAATGCAATTTGACTGGATGTAAAAAAAAAAAAAAAAAAAAAAAGAAAGAAAGAAATCTGGCCTATTAGTCCTTCAGCAAGAATCACATTCGCGCAGAATACAAAGAGCCCCGGGGATCGCCACGTTGTTTTGTGCTTAGTGACACAGAATGGCAGCCGCGGCTTCCCGGTGACACATTTCCCAGGCTAAATTGCCAAAACTGGGGGGGGGGGGATGTGGGAGAGCGGAGGGAAATGGGAGGAAAAGTGGAGCCGAGGTGGAAGGAGGTGGAGCAGGGTGCAGGGAGGGAGCTGTCAACGCCGACGGGTGGGGGGGTTACGAGGAACAAGCCCCTTTAAACACTCTTACCTGTCATCTTAATTGCTTTAACTGTCAAAGTTACAGACCAATTAGACATGGCTCTTTATCGGCGCGGCCCGGGAGGAGAGAGGGGTTTAATATTCAAATCATCCATTCAAATATTTAAAATCAAACATGGCCACAATGACATTAATTATCAGAAAATAACAGCTATCTGGAGTGAAACAAATGATTAGAGATGTCAATTAGCTGAGTGAGAATTGGTGTGCGAGGTGGAAAAAAATAGGTTCGCTATTAAAAAGGCAAGGGGGGGGAAGGCAGGTGGAAGCCATTCAGGTGTCGGAATATTCTTTTTTTTTTTATATTCAAAGAAGTGTTTTAAAAGCGTAAGGCTGGTACAGTAACCGTCATGTCGTGTCCTATAAGTATTCTTTCCAAAGTATAGGATCTCGTCACAGCATTTACTCTATGTTGATTCAGCAGCATGAGGCCACTATTAGAAAAACGTGGAAAAATGTGTCACATTTTTACAACAAAACTGATATTCGGAAAAGGAGCAGGAAAAAACCTATGAGGTCCTGTATGGCAGTGATTCTCAACCTTTTTCATATCAAGGACCCCAAATTTAGTCCACATTAGGGCCACAGACTCCCATTTGATGAGATTTTGTCTCTCGAACCCAAATCTAAGAATATCTTTATTGTTCGATATGATTTTGTCCAGAATTCCATGACTATCTGTATTGTAGGTAGAGAGATAACAGAGAAACTATGATCAAAACAGTCATTCTTCTACATTCTCTAATTGTGTTAATTTCTTGCAAATTAAATAATGGTGAAGTTCAACCATTGATCAATTTGCTGGGGACCCCTTGGGACCCCATTAGGGACCCCTGGTGGTACCCGGACCCCACGTTGAGAACCACTGCTGTATGGGACGTATACACACGCTACCTGTCACATACATGTATAAGATGCTGACACATCAAATGTAATGAAACACTCTCACATACACTATTGAAACTACTGAAACGCTACTGAAATGCCCTATTCACTAGGGATGGGACGATATGCTTATCTCACGATACGATTCAATACGCGATATGAGGTTCACGATTCAATACAACCACGATACGATGTAATAATAATAGTTAATATCGCGATTTATTTTTCTGCCCCACGATACGTATTGCCACATTTTTGTATCGCGATATATTGAATTCCGATATATCGTCCCATGTCTACCGTTTACACATATACTACTGAAACCTTATTGAAAACCTCTCACATACACTACTGAAACACACTCATACCCACTAGTGAAAGAGTGTGCTGAAACACACTCACACCCACAAAAGAAAAACTCAAGTATGAGAGTATTTCAGTAGTGTAAGTATGGCAGAACTAACAAATATTCTCAGGTGGAATACTGTCACCATCTATTCTGTTGCTAAAAAGCCATGGGCTCCAGGTGAAAAAGTCAAACATGAATAATATAACAATAGAATGAGCAGAATAGAATAGAATGTTATCAGTAATAAAATATGAACTGAATGCACTGAATAAGTCCGACTGAATCAAGCCATTCGTTGCTTTACTGCCTGTAGGGGCCAGCGGAGAGCAGCAAAGCACACACACACACACACACACACACACACGAGCACAAAATACTCAAATTAATACTCTTTTTTTCCTTCCTCTCTTTCTCTCTCACAAACACCCATCCACCCACCCACACACACACACACACCCGCACACACACACACACATACAGTCCTCAGCTGTAATCCCCCACAATCCTAGCCATTAGCACCTTAGATCTGACCTTGATTCAGTCGTAACAATGGCCGCTCAACAGTGAGCAGCTCAATTAACACTGCGAGGCTGACCTGGGATCAGAGCTGAACAGCCGGCCAGACCGCAGTGGAGGTAATTGCTAGAACCAGTTTTTTGTGTCTGAATCTTGTGTGACTTTTTAACTTGCCTCTTTGGAGGATAATAAAGTAATAAACCTGGACATCTTCATATGAATAAATGTCTGTTTTGCTACTCTCTATCCCTGATTGCTGTAACACAATAGTGATTGAACCTATATCCAGTTAATGAAAGCGTTTCCATTGTCTGTTCTAAACACCTGATGTCTGGTAGCTCTTTCCTGGGAAAAATCCTCTGCTGCACAGGAAGTGATGCGTTTTATGTTTCCGTTTTTTTTGGAATAAACAGAAGAAGAAGAAGTGGGTAGTTAGCATGAGCAGCGATAGCCACCATGACTGAACAGACAAAGAAAAGAGAAACTCAATCTGCATCAATAGAAAATCCAAGCTCCGCCCACACTGTTTGATTGACAGGTGATCTCTGGGAAGTGCAAACCTATTAAAACCTATTAATAGAGCTGGGCGATATGGTTGAAATCAATATCATGATAATCATAAGGATTTTTCTCGATATCAATATATATCACGATATGGTTCATGTATGCAAAATCACATTAAATAATCAAATGAATGTTCATCTCATTGAACTGAATGGTGATGTTAGGTGTGATGTCAAACAAAACTGAAATTTTCAAATTATATTCCTACCATACCTTATTTTATGAGAGTTTTTAAGTAAAATTTGCTTGTCATCATCAATTTAGACAGCAGAAATGTGTGTCACGATGTTAAAATATCTCCATGTCATCACGATATGATTCCACTGAAAGCCCAGCCCTACCTATTAACCTATTAATAACCACTTTAATACCTTCTTGATATTTTCTCAATTCTCTCATCACCAACAAGGAAATAGCAGTCGCAAAATAAACAAAATCTTAATCTCATAAGTCATTTTGTGATCTCAGCTCTCAAAATTCCACGGTAGGACACGACTACTTGCTGGAATCTTGGTTTCTGGTTGACATCGCAATGTTTGGCTTGCTGCAAAACGTGAACTCAAATGTGTCGTCATTTAAGTGTGTTTAAGTGTGAAAAAGCTGATCAGGAAACACTTCCAAGTGGTTGCTTTTTTTTTTTACCGTCAGAAAACACAAATCCCTCGCAAAACAAACCCGGGCCAAGGTCTTCTGAGCAGAGGTGACGCGAGTTCAGAGCAACAGTGGGAGAAACAGTGAATAACCCCCCTCCCCCCAGGTCAGGGCCGACATACAGAATGCCCACTGTGACCCGCGAGGAAGAGAAAACACTACTCTCTCTCTACACTCTCTCTCTCTCTCTCTCTCTCGTCTCTTTTCACCATACATTTTCTCGCTGTTCCTCCTCCTCCTGCAATGACTCACGGGTGGGCGAATTTTTAACTAGCTCCCACATGTTGCAGTCATGTCACCGCTCACACGCTGAAGTCAAAGGAGGGAGAGAAAAAAAAAGTTGGATTATTGGTAAAGCGCCCGACAACTTTCTGATAAAGAATGCTCGCCGAAAGTTTTTATACTGCAGTTATCTATGAGAGACAGTCCTTGGATTCTAAAATGTAGCCCTGTCTCACATCTGCCTATGTAAGATTAGAAAGCTGAATTATGCTAATAGCCTATTTACAGTGAGAGCATAGCAAATCAAATCACTGTTATGCCTTTTTGACATGGATATCTATGTCTGAAGTGAACACAGTACCAAACTATGGAGCTCTGATTGAAAGAAAGGAAAAAAATTGACAAAACAAATACATATGTTGCCTTCATGCCTTGCTGTAGAATATAAATCAATCAATCATTCAATCAATCATATTTATGTAGGACATTTTGTACATTTGAAATTAAATGCAATGAGCTTTACATAAAGTGCACATACAAATAATAAAAGTGATATTAAAAGTTATAAAAGAATTTAAAACAGTGAGTGGAATGGTAACACTTTACAATAAGGATCACTAAGTTAAGGGTTAGTTAATGCTTAATAAGCATTAACTAACCCTTAATTAACAGTTAACTAATGTGACTAATGGTGTTCATGTTAAATAAGGTATTAATTTATACATTATTTAATAACACATATGAACACCATTAGTAAATTACACATTAGTTAACTGTTAATTAAGTGTTAGTTAATGCTTATTAAGCATTAACTAACCCTTAACTTAGTGACCCTTATTGTAAAGTGTTACCAGTGGAATTTAATACAGTGAGTGGGAATATGATCAAATATTCAAACTTCATTTCATTTCAACTTTTAATGGCCACCCCATATTCCCAACATAAAGTAAAAGGGATTTACAGCAGGCAACAGACCAATATAAGTTTTTCATATATTTTGCTATACTTCCAAAAAGGATTGTCAAAAGAGGACGGCGCAGAATGCTATGCACTTACACAGATGGTGAATATCTGACATGTATGAAAATGATCAAAGGGGAAAAACGAAAAAAAAAAAAAAAACATTGAGCAAAAATGTCTTTTTCTGGACTGTCTGAAACAAGCAAAGCAGTGGCTCGAATAAAGCAGGGGCCATTTGACGGTGAGGTTGCCATTTGACAAGATAATGGTACACAGCCGGCCCTGCTGAAAAGGACTTTCACATCTAATCCAAATACTCACTGCAGGGAAGCCATTGCCGAGGGGAATCAGCTGAGAAAAGGCACCCAGGAAAATAATATCCTTTATCTAAACATACATCCTTTAAAACATCACTCAGTTTTCGAGCGGCCCTGCACAGAAAGCACAGAACGCGCCTATAGCTGTGTGCTAAGCGGCGATCGGGTTTGCTTATGTTCGATGATATCCACATCTATTCCATGGCTCAGAGAGAAAAGAAGGAGAAAGAGGGAAAGGAAGCGAGGAGTGCTGATGGCAGACGGGGTGAGGGATGGCTTGGGTCGGGAGACAGAGAGTAATGTAAAAGACGCAGACGTGGACAGAGCATTCCCAAGGTCACCGGGAGAGCGTGAACCGCATTTGAAATTCCCACGGCTGGGTGGATATTAGTCCGGACGCCTCTCCCCGGACGGTGCATCAGTCACTGCGGTCCGAGGCCGAGGAGGGGAAAACCACAGCTACCCGGTAAAATGAAACAAGGCGACGGGCAAAAACGCGATGAACAATGCGGTTGTCCTCTGGGTCCATCGGTAACAAATATGTCACCTTGTTTTGAGCTGTTAGTGTAGCGTTCCTTTGGTGCTCTTGGGCAAGAACGCAGTGGTGAGATGCATCATGCCCCCAAATTTCATCAAAATCCCATAATTTAAGATGTCTTTCAGATCTAATTTGTAATGGACACAATTAATGAACAAGTAAATGTATAAACAATGTAGCGCCCCCATTAGGCCAATCAGTGTAATTTTTTAAATGCTGGAACACAGCAGTGAGATGCATCATGCCTCCAAGTTTCATCAAAATCCCATAATTTAAGATGTCTTTCAGATCCAGTTTGTAATGGACACAATTAATGAACAAGTAAATGTATAAACAATGTAGCGCCCCCATTAGGCCAATCAGTGTAATTTTTTAAATGCTGGAACACAGCGGTGAGATGCATCATGCCTCCAAGTTTCATCAAAAATCCCATAATTTAAGCTGTGTTTCAGATCTAGTTTGTAATGGACACAATTAATGAACAAGTAAATGTATAAACAATGTAGCGCCCCCATTAGGCCAATCAGTGTAATTTTTTAAATGCTGGAACACAGCAGTGAGATGCATCATGCCCCCAAGTTTCATCAAAATCCCATGATTATTACCTCCGCCAAGCAGGTTATGTTTTTGGTGCCGTTTGTTTGTTTGTTTGTTTTTGCTTGTTAGCAGGATTACGGAAAAACTACAGGGCCGATTTTCATGAAACTTGGTGGAAGGGTGTAGCATGGGCCACGGAAGAACCCATTAAATTTTGGAGCGGATCCGGATCCGACTCACGAACAAGCAATAATAGCACGAACCTTGGCGGAGGTCTGCGCTCTCCAAGTGCCCTTCTAGTTTAAGCTGTGTTTCAGATCTAGTTTGTAATGGACACAATTAATGAACAAGTAAATGTATAAACAATGTAGCGCCCCCCATTAGGCCAATCAGTGTAATTTTTTAAATGCTGGAACACAGCGGTGAGATGCATCATTCCCCCAAGTTTCATCAAAATCCCATTAAGTGGCGTTTGAGATCTAGCTTGTAATGGACACAATGAATTAGCAAATTAGCAAATTAACGAATAAACGTATGAGCAATGTGGCGCCCCCCTTGGTTCAATCAATGTCATTTTTTACATGTTGGAACACAGTAGTGAGATGCATCATTCCCCCAAGTTTCATCGAAATCTCTTAAATGGTGTTTGAGATATCGCTTGGAATGGACGGACAAGCGTACGGAGAATGCGTTGGGTGGCTTCTCAAGAAGAGGCCTTCACTTCGCTCAGTGAGGGATGAATGGCTAGATGGATGGACGGATGGACGGATGGAGGATGAATGGATGAAAAGCGAGAGGTGGAAGCCCAATACGATACCGATATCCTTGGATTGAAGCTGGGTGTACAGTTCTTCACTATGAATAGAATAGAATAAAAAACTTTAATGTCCTCATTGAGGCAATTTGTTTTGCACCTTAAAAACAGTTACAGCAGACTATACTTATTTCAACATTCAGCACACACTCATATCACATGGTAAAAGTGGAATTACCTTTTATGATAAAATGCAGTTCGTTTGACTAAAGGAAGTTGTTTTTCATACTGTACAAGAATGACTGGCTTCTTCTGAAGGGAAGAAAACGAAACCTGATGTCTCCAACTATGCTGACTGTGTGCAAATATCAGCAGAAAATTGGTAAGGAGAGGGCAACCTAGATCATTTGCACAAACTCTTAAAAAAAAAAAAAAAACCCACAGCTATTATCCTTTAAGAGGGCATTTCATTGATCTACATCCATCACCTAAACCATGCTTAACCCTAACCATATCCTCAATAAGGTTTGGCAAAAATTGTCCTCACAATTCATTCTCATAATTTTTCCATTCTTGAAAACTCCTGGATCTCGCGAACATATTTACACCTAGCGCGCACACACATGCACACACACACACACATACACACACACACACCTGGCCTTCACCAGGGGAACAGAAGCTGTCACCTGTAGTATTAAGGTTGCTCGTGTCTGACTTTCACGCTCTCCAGTAAGCTGCTTATCCATCAGGTATAAAGACAGCTGGACACACACACACACACACACACACACACACACACATACAACAAGCCAACAGTGCATAGTTAAGGGCAATCTTGCTTCACAACTGCTGCACACACTCTGCTGCTCGGTTTTATCTTGTGACTAAAGTTTTCCTGACTCTTGTCTCAATTCAATTCAATTTCAATTCAATGAGCTTTATTGGCATGATGTACATGTGCACATGTTGCCATGGGAAGGTTTTTGTGCTGGATTCCATGGACTCGCTGATGGAAGACATCCCCAGTGACATCCAGAGACAAGTTGAAGAAGACTCCAACAATGGGAATGCTGTCTCTGATGCCAGCTCTTCAGCCTCCGCTCAGTCTAATGACGAGGAGGCAACCTCCAGTGACTCTGAAGGTAGAGAATGCAGACTCCACCAATTCTAATAACAAGGATGCAGTCTCCATTGAGTCTATTGATGTGGTTGTAGCCACCGCTGCACCTGCTGAAGGGGAAACAGCCATATCACTGAGCACTATTCTTTCAGAGATTTCTGAAAATCTGAGAGAGTATTTTCTCTCTCTCTCTCTCTCTCTCTCTCTCTCTCTCTCTGGCCCATCACAAAACACAAAACTTTTGATGCCGCATAAGGTGGTTGACTGGGTTCACCTACACTGACTCAATTATATATTTCTATATATATTCTAGATACTGCAGCCGTGTATCTTGTCTTATGATTGAAATAGCTATGTTCAAGGGAAATTGCACTGGATCAACCTTCATGTAAAATTGTAGAATGACCTCATACAGGATGCATGCTTGTATCTCTTCTCTGTAAGTCTGACTTACAACTTAGCTGAGAATTAAGAATTGGCTGCACCAGTTATGTTTAGCGTATGGTTCTGTGGTTTGGCACTTTCAATGTTACCAGTTTAATTCTGGCTCAAAGCCTTTGTTGCATGCCATCCCATTCTCTCCACAGCTTCCGATCAGATAACACAACAGACAAATCCACACGCACTCTTTGATTAAATTTCATATTTAGCTTCTAATAGCCTGGAACCCACATCAGTGACCGTGTGTTTGGAATCGGCCACGGTTGCGCTAAAGCAGAAATGCCACAAAATATATATACGCCGCTTTCAATTTAAGAATGCTATTTTGTAAAGCAATTTAACATGCCCAGTTACTTTTTTCTGTTCAATTCAAACAGGCTTTAATTTTGAAGTTTTCAATTTGCCTTCCCATTGGTCTGTCCCTATTTTGATAATAATGACATTCCTCCTGTTTCATTGATAAATAGATACGCTTAAAGGCCTTACAAAATAACTAATTTCCTTGGATTCTACTTTTCTTTTTTTTTTTGGTTCTTTGATTTCCCCTTCAATTTGTTCCTATATGACAACCTAAGTGGAATGCTACTGGTTTCATCCCTCATTTTCTCGTTCAATCTCTTTCCCTCCCTCCTTCCCTCCCTCCCTCTCTCTCCCTCTCTCTCTCTGAAGAGTGGGGTCACCTCACCTCAATGAAGTCAGTTGCTGAGCGTTAGAACATCATTTAAGGATTTACCACTTTAGATCCCGGCGCATATTGCCGTTATTGCCCGGATTTATGCTCTCGCACTTCCCATTTGGGTGAAAGGTTTACGGGGGATTGGATTTGAATATCCCTGCTATGATTTGCGCTGCACAAAGGTGGCCAAGTGGAGCTCACCTTGTTAACTCAGGCAATTAAAGTCCTGTCATACACACATATCCAGGCTATTATGGAAGGCACAGCATGAAGGAAATACAAATGAGCAAGAAAAAAAAAAGGAAAAAAAATCTACCTCCGTATTGATGGTAGTAATGTGTTTACTGGGCCCTGCAATGAATGGATCAGACCATACTGTAGGCACTCCATACTAATGGAGAGGAGATTTGTCGAGACATAGAATAGAATAGAATAAAAACAGAGGTTATATATGTGAATGTCACACTGCATACTTCGAAATCAGTGTATTTCAGTGTATTTATTGTAAGATATTCAATGTATGTGAATATCTTGCATACCTCGAAATCTATCAGTTCAATTCATGTTGCTTTATTGGAAGAAGAAAGCAATATTCCCAAGCATCAAGATAAAAGATAAAATCACTACTTCTACAGTAAATCCCCCCCCCCCCCCCCCCCTTTGTATCTGTGTGTGTGTGGGTGTGTGTGTCCTTCTAGCACAACTCTCCTCATTTCTGTCTCAATCTCCATATACTTTCTTGTTTTTAGCTGCTGACATTTCTGATGTCTTCTTATTGGTTGTCACTGAGCCTATACTTGCTGCTTTCTACCCTAGTAGAGAGAGATTTTGCAAATTCATAATCATTTTTTTTTTATGTCCAGGCAACACTATAATGTATTTTGGCTTTTAACTACTTTTTCCGATGATCCAAATAAGTTACGACTTGTTTTTCGAAGGCTGGTACCAATATTCTTGGATTGAAACTGCCAATAGATGATTTTTCATTCAATATCTTTAAAGCTGCTACCAGTAGAATTTGAAACTTGATGACTTTTGGTATTTTACATCATTGTTGCAAAGACGACTCGCTGCTTACCCCCCCACCCTGCAGACAGAAGACAAACATTAGAGGGAACGTGAAGCTGAGTTATTAAGAGTTAAGAGTTATTTTTCCGTTATTTTTTCTAATCATTCCGTCAATCAGTCAGTCAAACGGCCCTCTCTCACCTCATATTGAGTGATGCTCGCTCGCCCGGTGTTACCGCATCACTAAGCAAAACAATATTTTTTGCCGGGCTAAAATTTTTAATTAGAGCTAGATTGAGCTAGCAAGGCAGTTTTCTGTACAGGTGTGGAAATTGATTAAGTTTGCCCAATGCTAATGAAACTGTGCTCTCTCACCTCGAATGGAGTGATGCTCACTCAATCGCTTGTATGTTTGTTCGCCTAATTGTCGTACAAACTGTGTGGAATCTGATCAAAATGTCACATTACAATCAATTCAGGTTAAAGGCTTCCCATAGACAACTGGTCTAGCATTGATCAATTCCATAATAAATATGTAATCAAACAAACACGCACCATATCCATCATATCACAGGCGGACGACACTGACTGGCCAATAAAAGGATTTAACAAAATAAAAGTCCAATATCGGCCATATGTATCGGCAAACCGACGTATCCGTCTAACTCTAGTTCCAATCTTTACCTTTATAATTTGTTTTCCTCAGACTGGTGTTTGGAAAACTGTGTTGTTCTTAGTTTGGTCAAGGCTTGACAACTTCGAAGCATTTAGTCTCTCAGCAGCAACTGACTCAGACAATTCTCCTGGGTTCAGCTCTTAGATTTAGAGGGTTTTATAATGAAGTACTCGGGAGATATTATCTGGGGACATCTGCCTAATTTTGCCCTAAATTGTTTTAGTTTTACTTGCACCTCATGGAGAATAACTTTTAATAAGAATTCAGGAGCAGCTGCCCTGTCTAAGGTTTTCCTTTAGGCTGGGCACACACTAGATGACTTTTAGGATGATTTTAGCCACAATATGGCACCACAACTCATTTTCAAGATCAGATTGAATAGGCGCTAGTACAGATGATGGTCTAGTGTGTGAGGGTTCAGAGCTTTAACCTCTCGCCACCTGATCCACTCAGGACCATCACCATTAGTTCAAACAGGTAGGGATTTTAGGATTGTAGTCTCAATGAGTCTTGACGTCCTCCAGCAGTGTGAGCTGGTCAAGTGAATTAAATCTGAACAGAGACAACAGAGGCAACTGTATGGTGGCCCTGAAGGGCAAAACACATTTCACAATACAAATCAGCAAATTCAAAAACTCAACGGCAAAATGCAAAACAAATGAACAAATCACAAAACACATTGGCATTTCACAAAACAAATCAGCAACTAAAGTCCATGTTGTGGTTATTCTGGCCAGTGTAACGCATCGCCGCTAGTCCCACTTCCTGTTACCCAGAGTGACAACAAACACATCCAATCAGTAACGACAAAGCTAGTTTTTCCGTTTCCGTTTTCTGTGAACTGTTTCCTCTTTTGCCGTTTTGTTGATTTGTTTATTTGTTTTGTGAAATTCTGTTGTTTTTTGTGTTTTGTTAGTTTGTTTTGTGAAATACTGTTGTGTTTTGTGATATTTTTTGTGAAATGCTGTTGTGTTTTGTTAGTTTGTTTTGTGAAATATTGTTGTGTTTTGTGATTTGTTCATTTTTGTTAAATGCTGTTGTTTTTTTTAGTTTGTTTTGTGAAATGCTGTTGTGTTTTGTGATTTGTTAATTTGTTTTGTGACATGCCACTGTTTTTTGCCCATCAGGGCCACCATACAATAGCCAGTGTTATACAATACAGGAACCTTGGAAAGACAAATGCTCCACTCCATGTTTGTTTTGTTTGTGTGTTGCAGTAGCATGAGAGCTTGTGGTTTTGTAAGATTGAGGGCATTGGCATGGCGTTAGAACTGAGGAAGTGTGTGTTCCCCAACTAGTCCTCAGGTGTGTTTGGCTCAAACCTAACTAATCATAAAGTGTACACCTCCACGATGCAAGACAAAAATAATCTACAAAAACTGGTTGTTAAGTGTATGATGTCCAATCTTTTCAGTCTCTTCAGTTGTGTAGTATGCCTTTAGCCTTAGACAGTGACTAGTTTTGGCCTTATTCTAAATGAGACAATATTCAGATTAAGCTGTTTACATGGGTTGCTTATAGAACTACTCCATTCATATTCCTGTGTACATGCAACAGAGCAAAGTCCAATTAACAGAACAAAGGAGACACAGACAGTTTAAGACTTTATTGAAAACTTCATGATATCCATTTCCCTCAAAATCACACAGTTTCAGCCTCACCCCAAAAATGTTGGGACTTCTTTCTTCTGCTGTCAGTTGTCTTTTTCCTCAATAAACAAGTTCGCAACCGCTGGAAAGTAGAGCGTGCGTCATCGCCGCTTGTGTCACAAAAAGCCGCGAATCCTCCAATAGAGTCATAGTTGGATTAAGGTGCATACATGTCTAAAATGTCCTCAACAGTGTAACTAAAATCAGAATACTCCACATGTCTTAATGCAATTCTGCTTACTCTGACACTATGAATTTATTAGGGTTAAGATAATCAGAAAATGCTGTTTACATGGCAATTTCTGATTCAGACTATTGTCTTAATCGGGTTGATATCAGATTATTGCTGTCCATGTAAACGTAGTGCATGAAACTTGAAATTAGAGTTTCTTCATCAGTGCAGACAGTTTATAAGCACAGTAAGAACAAACATTTGGTCCACTCAGTCTCAATGTCCACTCAGCGTTATACTCAGCATCTTTCAAGTAAACTTCCTCCTCACAGCACAGTTTGTCTTCAAAGCAATTTATCATCAGCTTCCCTCTACGTTCAATAGCTTCTTCAGAAGAAGTGAAGAAAATCGTAGTTACAATACAAGATGTAAGAGACAACTTTTATTGCCTCTTACTCGTACATCCATGTCTCAGTTTAGTCTTCATTTTAGAGGAGCCAAAATTTTCAATCAACTCCCCCCTCATTTCTTTGATCTCACACCCAGTCTGCTCCAAAAAGCTGTCAAACAGTATTTATGTATTTATTTCACAATCATCATGTGTATTGAGGTCTCTTTTTTGGTATAATTAATTACTTCATGTTAACTAATCTTTTCCTTTTTTTTCCGTTGTTTTCTCTCTTTATCCCTTTACTCCGCTTTTCCTTTTGGTTCATCTGTTTCTTTTAATATTCTTTTACTTATTTTCTACTTTTCCCCCTATTTATTTAACAGTATTACTTTACTTATTGATTTGTTCATATTGTTTTGTTCTTTCTAAACTTTTTGGGGGTTTTATTACACTATATTGCAATTATGTATGATTGTTATTAAGGGAGACACTCCATAAGCCCCTCTGGGTTTCTTTGGTCTTGCTCTTTATGATGTTGGTATACATTATGGATATTTTGTTTGAATTACTCTTTTGTGCTAAATAAAAAATAAAAATAAAAATTTGTTTACTGACTTGATGAATACAGAAGGCAAACAAGGTGTGTAAAGGACTGTCAGCAGATACCCATGAAGCCATTTAGCATTATAATGTTACACAAGTGCCAAAATACAGTCCAATCAAATGATGATAATAACCACAGACATTTTAATGGAATTCAGAGTAGCGTCACCTGAGAGCAGGCATGTCACTGTGTGTATGTATACATGTGCCTAAGGGCCCATTGATATGGACTCTTGTACCTCAGGAGGCCTCAGGCAAAAGTCCCATTTCTATTAAAATGCTGTTACAATCACTTTAATTTTCAGATAAAGATACTGAACCCAATTTCAAATTAAATTTTTATTTCCCAGCTCCATGCATATGCATACATGTACACACACAGACTGTCACACACACACACACACACACACATCACAATTACATTACTTGTGTGTAAATTTACAGTCAAGTTATGATGATGAGGTTATGTTTTTTTTGGGTTTTTTTCATTGAAATAATCTTCATAAAACACAGCAATATAATAGGCTAAAAAAATAATAATAAATGATGAAAAGAGAAAAAAGAAAAGAAAATAATATGACTTGTTTTGTTATAAGAGAGAAACTAAATCAATGTAAAGACTAATTTCCTTCAAGAACACATAAAATTCAGGCTTTCTGTTGGTAAATTTGGGAATTTTGTTAAAATTTAAATAAAATTAATAAGAAAAAAGGCTTTGTCATCACTGATACAATACTCATTACAACCAAATATCACATTTCTGAAATAAAGAGCTAAATCAGGGTATATATTGTATGATGATGAGGTAGTGGGAGAGAGAAAGTAAGTGTACTACTTGCAGATGTGTAGCTGCACATTCAAAGCATTGAACAAAGGCCTCACAATTGCTTTTAACTTCTGCTATCAAACCTCAAATGGATAGCAAGAGAAAACTCATTGAGCTCATTGCATCAGTTTTCGTTTGACATACAAGGCTGTGGAGATTTGTCAATTGTACCAAACGTCAGACCTGCACACATTTCCCCACAATCCATTTTTCAATTGTCTCAAGTCTTAACAAGGCATGTCGTCCCCCATGAATGGTACACTCCCCTTCTGGGCCAATCAGTAACCTGTAATTGTAGCGCCCACCCCCCCCTTGCGCCAAGTGTCATTTTCAAAATTTCTATAACGCACTGGTGGGATGCTTTGTTTCCCCGATTTTTCATCAAAATCCAACATATCAAGTGTGGTCAGGGACAAATGAATGAACGGAGAGAGCAGCGGGCTTCCATACAGCTTCTCACGGCTGGATGGATGGATGAAAAGAGAGAGCCGACAATACTTCTGTGCTCCCATTTTCATGTCAGATGAAGGGATCGACCGAAATGTTTTTTTTTGAAGGCTGACACTGCTGCCACTATTTTTGGACTGTGCCGCCAATAGCTAATATTTTGCGTTGTTATTCAGTATCTTTAAATGTCATTTTCATACCAAAACAATTAAAAGTGTTAAGTGTTTCCCCCCAGAATTGTATTTACCTCAACTGCAGAGGGTACCAGGCCTTTACCGGAAGCAGGCTTATATTAGAGACAGGACGTTATTTCTAATTCCCTCTGTTTGATAAGTATATTTGTTCATATTTTAGTACGAAGCTTCCTTGTTTTCTGATCTGCTTCTGTTGGGGTTCGTTAGGTAGCCGTTTTTTTGTTACTGCAACGCATTACCGATAATTACGGTAATTGACGACGGCACGCTCCAGAGACTTCCGCCGGCCGAGCCGTCTTGTGGCATACTGCCATCTTGTGGCAGTTGTACGTTACTGCAAACTACAGTTACATTATATAACAGGCACCAGGAGTTTACCGGTATCCACCGTTGTTTTTTCCTTTGTTTTTTTTCCCCGGCCTGTATTTGGGGCCGGCCTTTATTTGTTCGTGTCGACCGCGGCCCCGGCCATTATCGGAGACTACCGGACACTATTAGAGGAAATACAGTAATGAATGATGTAGTGCCTCCCTTGGGCTAAGCAGAAAAAAGGCGGTGAAAGGCTTAATTCCTTAAAGTTTCATCCAATCTCTGATATCTGAGATATTACGCGTGATACATGGATGAAGCTATGAATCTATCATCTACAAATTGCAACTTTTCACCTGGAGTCAGCGAACTATATTGTTAGTCCCGCCCTCATCCCCCTCAGTTGGCCACGATCCCGCCCCAACACTTGTCAGTCATCTTGATGAGCTGTCATCTATCCTGAGGCTGAGGTAACCGGCACCATAAAGCCTCCACAGGTGCTGAAGAAGCAGAAGGCGAACGCAGCCAATCCACAAAAAAAGCAATACCGATGTTCACCGTGTTTTGAAAGTTTAATTTCGCTGCTCTCCTAGCCTCACTTTGAGAGCCACAATCCAGCTAGCTATAGGACACACTCACAATAAATGGTACACACTCCAGAACATTCCCATCATCATTGAAAAGGCAATTTCAGGCAAACGAGGGATTTCGGCACAGGGACACAGACAGACACAGGCTGATAATGTAGAATATATGCTCATATATTAATTTATTGTTTTCTTAACATCAAAAAAAAGTAGTATTTTGCTGCTTTAATAGGGGAAACTAATAAGCGTTAGGGTCAGAGCTTTTACCTGGTTTTCTTGGAACTCAGTTTCAAGGGAAGTGCAGTCGGCACTAATATTTCGTACAATGTAGTGTAACACCATGTATAACTCCATGTGCATTTTGACTCCCTTTCTCTCACACACACACACACACTTATCTTCATGCATAAACACACACACACACACACACACACACACAACTCAGTGGTGCAGCAGGCAGTGTCTTCAGATGTGTCTTGATCAAGGCAGCAGCCTCGGTCTTTGATGTCTAACATGATTAGCTTTTAGGGAAACGCTGGATCTTTCATAGGAGTTGTGTTGGCGCCCTCGGCGGGGGGCCGTTTAGGAAGGAATCACAATCAGCGCAGAGCGGAGGAGGGGGTGGGGGAGGGGAGGGGGAGGAGGGGGGGAGGGGGATCTGAATCAACCAAATGACTTCTTTTAGCTTTGTTTGTCTGCGAGGCCGGGGGAAGACAGAGCAGAGAGAAGAGAGAGAAAGAAGAACCAAAGAGCTTGAAAGAGTAAGAGAGATGTAACGTAGACAGAAGTCGGATTGGACCGACACATCGGTTTACTGATATACTATCACATATATTGTCCTTGTATTAAATATTGAATATCAGACTATCATTCACGTCTGATATGATGGATATGATGCAGTTTGATTGATTACATATTTATTGTAGATTTGATCGATGCTACACTGGTTGTCTATGGGAAGACCTTAACCTGAGCTGATTCTAATGAGACATTTTGATCAGATTCCACACAACTATGCATGAATCTGTTTGATACTCATTATAATCCTGGGTTTCAGTGGAGAGTTTTAGTGTCCCGTGATGGTCTAAATGCTGTTCCAGAGGCTTTTCCAGTAGAATTCCGGTCAGAAAACTATAGGTTAGTTGAATATCGGTAGAAAAATCGACACCTTCAAAAACATTGATATCGGTACAAAAACCCATATTGGTCCAAAACCTTAGAAGCAGAGCAGAAAAAAGAGAGATGGGAGGAAAAGACAAACGAACAAAGACAAAGAGATCGGGAAAAGACAGATGTGAAAGAGATATAAAGGATGGAGAATGGATATGAAAGAGGGAGAATGTGTGTGTGTGTGTGTGTGTGTGTGTTAGAGGACGGAAAAGACACGCGACGATAATCCCGACTATCGGCCTCACACCAATTAGCCGACTGTAGCCGCTCGTAATTCCGCCAAAGAACAGGCGCGGCCTCGTAAGGGGAATTCAATTAATTGCTATTTTGATTATATTTGTGTCTCCCTCATGACGTATTTATCTCTGGCGCCGTTTCAATTTCTCCCGGAATTATGTTCATTTACATGCACCTCCCGCTAATCCGCCTCTATCTGTTTTAATGAAGCTAAGGAGATTAGCAGATTCTCTTCCTTTTTTTCTCTCTCTCTCTCTCTCTCTCTCTGGCACACACACATGCACAGCCATGATAGTGCACACTAGGGTTAGACTGATATATGGGGCCGATATTGAGCTGTTATTAAAATTCTGATATGATGGATATGATGCAGTTGGATTGGTTACAGTACATATTTATTGTAGAATTCAGTATTGATATGATGCAGTTGGATTGGTTACATTACATATTTA